>NW_023630905.1:553-1613 GCF_014905685.2 Nematolebias whitei | reverse complement strand
CCTCCCTCTGACTCTCTAAGCATTCTGGGTAATCTGGGCTCAGAACCTTCTGGATCTTCTTCAGCTCGTTCTTCACAAAAGTGACCATGTTGTCCTCCAGCAGCTGGAACAGAAAAATATCTGAATGACACATCAGACTGAAATCATGGAGCCAAACATCAGATCCATGTTGGACAGACTGACAGTCCACTGGTCAGCGTGTTGGACAGACTGACAGTCCACTGGTCTATATGTTGGACAGACTGACAGTCCACTGGTCTACATGTTGGACAGACTGACAGTCCACTGGTCTACATGTAGGACAGACTGACAGTCCACTGGTCTGCATGTTGGACAGACTGACAGCCCACTGATCTACATGTTGGACAGAATGACAGTCCACTGGTCTATGTGTTGGACAGACTGACAGTCCACTGGTCTAAATATTGGACAGAGTGACAGTCCACTGGTCTACGTGTTGGACAGACTGACAGTCCACTGGTCTAAATATTGGACAGAGTGACAGTCCACTGGTCTTCATGATGGACAGGCTGACAGTCCACTGGTCAACATGTTGGACAGACTGACAGTCAACTGGTCTTCGTATTGGACAGACTTACAGTCCACTGGTCAACATGTTGGACAAACTGGCAGTCCACTGGTCTACATGTTGGACAGACTGACAGTCCACTGGTCTACGTGTTGGACAGACTGACAGTCTACTGGTCTACAAAGTGCAGCATGGACATGACAGTGAACACAACACATGGAAAAGTACTTGTACATGAACGCACCATAAATATGGAGTCCAGCTGTGTTTGATGCTGCTGGGCAGACTGAGCACTGGGAACCTCTGAGCTCTGCTGGTCCTCTCTGTGGAAGAATCATGAAGAATTAGCTCCACTTGTGTCTGTCCACACAGAGACAAACACCAGCTAATGGTCCATGTGGAGTCAGGATCCAGAAACTATTTGTCCTCCTCCATCCAGCAACACCTGCCACCTGAGTGGAAGTTCCTACCTACACTGTGTTTGAAGCAAAGGTCAAAGGTGACACCTGCTGGACCACCTGGTGACCTACA
>NW_023630905.1:0-453 GCF_014905685.2 Nematolebias whitei | reverse complement strand
TCAGGATCCAGAAACTATTTGTCCTCCTCCATCCAGCAACACCTGCCCCCTGAGTGGAAGTTCCTACCTACACTGTGTTTGAAGCAAAGGTCAAAGGTGACACCTGCTGGACCACCTGGTGACCTACAGACACTCAGAAACTCCTCCTACAACATCCATTCTTTCACTTTGACTGCTGAGTTTAGAGAAAACATCCAACACACACCGCTTCACATGTGAACATAGAAATGTGTGAAAAAGAGCTGAGCTCACATGAAACACATGTTGGAATGAAAACATTTCAGACTGACTCAGTTACATTTGACACAGTTACAACATTTAGAGACAGCTCACCTCTCTGCTGATGGAGGCTGGACTGATTTAAAATCAATAAGACGATGATTTGACACGTCGCTCTTTAAGGACACACAGCTGGGTTCAGGTCCAGCTTTGAGTCTCTGATGGATCCTGTTA
>NW_023630904.1:0-1613 GCF_014905685.2 Nematolebias whitei | reverse complement strand
ATGTCCAAGGGGCTGAAGGCCGCAGACCTGCCTTGGAGACAAAGAACTCCCTCTGTAAGGCAGCAGACGTCATCTTCAACATGTGTGCCTCTTCTACGGTTTGCCTGTTGAGGATTGCAGCGTGGATGACGATGATCCAACGATCCACCTGGTTTCATTACTCTCCCTCGCTGCTGGAGAAACTGCACAAAGACCTGATGGAGGGCCCATCACGGCGGACACGCTGTTCGAGAGCAGCTTCAAAACCATGCTGGCGAATTGAAGCAGTCGGAGGAGGTGCCAGAGGCTGTGCGCCACCTCTTCAAGCCGCGCGGCTCATCCCGCCCCCCGGCCCGCTGGAGGGACCATCGCTAGCAAAGCATCGACGTTTCCACGGCCGCGGCTCTCGCTCAGTTCCACCATCAGCCCCACCCGTCAGAATCCAGCCCTCTTCATTCCGGCAACCTGCAGTTCAGCGTTTCCCCAGAGTTCGCCTGCAAGACAGCGCTCTGGGCAAACAAATCGCAGAGCTCAAGGGGGAGAAGTTTTAAAAAATGACTGTCTACGGAGGGTGTGCGTAAAAGTGACACGAAAGTTAAAATAAATTATCATTCAATGATCAAAGTGTCTGTTTTTAGCCAGTCTGTAAGTTCGGATGAACTCACAGCGGCTGCGCACACATCCTCCACACATAACGATCCGGTGTCCTTAAATAAAGGTTTTTTAAACTCACCGTCACTCCAAGACATGACGAGTCGATCACACGACACAATGGTAAGCGAAAATAACTCGTTATCATCCCGAGCGGCACAATCCTCACCCAAGCGGTGTCAAACTCGCACTCATGGGATGAAACAGCCTCCATCCAACGGCGCTGCGTTGATGTTGGCGCACACACACAGCTGCCCGGTGCTCACAGGCTCACATCGGTATAAATGTGGACCGCAGGCTGGGTCAGGTGGAGGTCCTCGCTCTCACAAGAGCGACACTCGCCTCACCGAATCAAACGCGGACAGCCGTCACCCACCGCGTCTCAGCATTCGGCAGCTCACGGCAGCATAAGCGTGAGGCAGCTGAAAGAACCCGGTGATGAGTCCCGCCTCTCTCCAACGAGAGCGGCGCACGTCCCTCCAGAGAAAACGTGTGCTCCCGTGGGGCTCACAGCCTTCACTCCAACAGCACGGCGTAGATTAAGTCACGCCCTCCGCCTCTCAACGTTCGCACAGCGACGTCAAACGCGCAGCCCCACGGCGTCATCAGCTGTCACACGCTTCGCCTCAGCACACACCGGCCCACCTGTACATGAAGGTTGGTCCGCGGTCCGAACGCAGTGCGGCGCGTTCAGAGCCTTTTTTCGAGGAAGCCTCGCCTTGGGTCACGCAGAAAACATTCCCGCGACGCATGACGGCAGCTGAGGGGTGGACTGCTGACAGCCGTACAAAACGTGACGCATCACTTAAACACACGTTCACTCCACGAACGTTACGTAGAGTGGCTAAAACATGCTCGCCGTTCAGATGGATGGACAGGGTGTTATGCAAATGGTTACAAGTTACAGTTTGCAACCCGACCCCCTCCGTTCGGAGGAGTTATAGAAACGGTCCTGTCATCATCAGACCAAATCTCATCCCTAA
>NW_023630903.1:0-1613 GCF_014905685.2 Nematolebias whitei | reverse complement strand
ATATATATATATATATATATATATATATATATAGACCCTTTCCAAAAAATTAGAATATCATGGAAAAGTTGTTTAACTTCCATAATTCCATTCAAACTGTTAATATTTAATAGATAATAGATTCAGGGCCCACAATTTAAACAATTTCAAGTATTTATTTGTTTATTTTTACATAATTTTGTCTTCCAGTTCATAAAACCCATGAAAACAGGATTTCAAAAAATTAGAATACTGTGAAGAAATCAGCCCAAATTTTGCAGGGCATGAATATTTTAAACTGAGTGTGACACACTAATCATCTACTAAACTCAAAGCACCTGCACAGGTTTCCCCAGGTGTCATTAAATTGCTTCAGTTTGGTTCAATTGTCTCAGTTCGATTCAATATGGGGAAGACTGCAGACATAACAACTGTCCAGAAAACAGTCACTGATACCCTCCATAGTATGGGTAAGCAACAAAAATTCATAGCTAAGGAGGCTGGCTGTTCACAGAGTGCTGTGTCCAAGCGCATCAATGGAAAGTCTAGTGGACGGGCAAAATGTGGCAGGAGAAGATGCACCAGCAAAAGAGATGACTGTGGGCTTCAGCAGATTATCAAACAGAAAACATTCCAGAATCTGGCAGAGATCCAGAAAGAGTGGAATGAGGCAGAGTCACAGCTTCAAAAACCACCACATTCAGAGGCATCTGGGAGATGGGCTACAACTGGTGGATTCCTCAGTCCTCTTTTCCGATGAAATTAAAGTCTGTCTTTCATTCAGAAGTCAAGGTCCAAGGGTTTGGAGGAAGAAGGGTGAGGAACAGAGCCCATACTGCTTGAGGTCCAGTGTGAAATATCCACAGTCAGTCATGATTTGGGGTGCAATGTCTGGTGCAGGTGTTGGTAAACTCTGCTTTCTTAAATCCAAGGTCACCAAAACAGTCTACCAGAATGTTTTAGAGGACTTCATGATTCCTTCTGCTGAGGATCTGTATGGAGATGCAGATTTCATCTTCCAGCAGGACCTGGCCCCTCCCCATGCCGCCAGAAGCACCAAAACCTGGTTTGATGTCCATTCCACAGTGCTTGACTGGCCAGCCAACTGGCTGGACCTAAACCGCATTGAGAAATCTATGGGGTATTCTCAAGAGGAAAATGAGGGGCACTAGATCCAACAACAAAGAAGAGCTGACAGCAAGCAGCAAGGAAATCTGGACTTCCATAACTCCCAGTCAATGCCACAGGCTGATTGACTCAATGCCACGTCACATCGAGGCAGTGATTAAGGCAAAGCGATTCCCAACCAAATATTGAAGAATGACATATTGTTTTGAAAGTACCATATTTTGATTGATTTGTTGTGATCCTAATTTCTTTATTTTTTTCTGCAAAATCTGAGTAGTGTGGGCTGATGTCTTCACAGTATTCAAATTTTTTGAAATCCTGTTTTCATGGGTTTCATGAACTGGAAGCCCAAATTATGCAAAAATAAACAAATAAATACTTGGTATTGTTTAAATTTTGGGCCCTGAATCTATCATTTATTAAAGATTAACTTTTTGAATGGAATAACAACTTTTCCATGATATTCTAATTTTTTGGAAAGGGTCTGTATGTATGTATGTATGTAT
>NW_023630902.1:0-1614 GCF_014905685.2 Nematolebias whitei | reverse complement strand
GGAGAATGCTGAAAAGGGGTACTACAGGGGTTTATGCCTATAGAAAAAGTGTTCCAAACTATTTTTCCATTTCTAACTTGGTTTAAGTTAGCTTTACATGGTAAAATATAGTTTGGTGTAATTGTCTGTTGTCTTTTTAGACGAACGACTTGAGATTGGGTGTTTGGTTTTCCCATAAATGTTTTGGAAGTCTATGGCGAGACTTATCAAAAGAATTAGCTATCCCCCCGAATAGGATTGTTCGAGTAGGTTCGGCTTAAGCGTTGTGAGATCAATGTAGATTATGGTACTCAAAGTAGCAATAATATACATTGACTCCGCAAAGATTGCAATTTAGTGAATGAACTGCATGTTGGCATGGTTAAAGGTTTCTTAGTCTCTAACTTACTACACAACAAAATTCATTCTTACCTCAGAAACAACCAAAATCAACTAAACAACGTTCCAACACCGACAAGAGTAGTGACTAAGCATCTAGAAACATCGTTTCACAGCTTCTCCTCACCCTGGTTGCCAGATTCAGTCACGTTGTCCCGTTTTATCAAGGGTAGGTCCTGTGAGTTTAAACTATGGTTAAGTTTATTATCCATTAGTTATCTTCTGCTTGGATGACCCTTGTTCCCACGAGGTCTGATTTTGTGATGTCTTTGTCTCCTAAGGAGTTATTGCATGCCTTGTGTTGTTTAACCTGGTTACGATGTACCCATTTAACAGTTGGCTCTTTTTGGCCTTTACTGATTTTTATCTGGTAGACAATTGGAGACACTTTGTCGGTTATCAGATGGGGTCCAGTCCATCTGGGCATCAGCTTACGGGCGAGAGTTCCGGTCCCGGACTCTACTCTCCCAGTTTTGGGTGCAAACGTGTAGTACCAGACCCTGTCTCCCACTTGGAGTTCCTCGTAAGAGGCCTTTTGGTCGTAGTACGCTTTGCGTCCTTCAGCTGATTTTTCCAGGTTTTTCTGTGCGAAAGCAAAAGTGTTCTTAAGGTGTCTTTCCAAGTCTTTCATGTATTGTTGTGTGGTGTAGGCTGTTGCCATGGCAGCATCGCCTGGTTGGTACAACAGGTGCAGAGGGAGAGTCATTTGTCGACCCGTCATCATCTCGAAAGGAGCGATGCCAGTCGACGTGTGTGGAGTGGCCCTTATGGCCATGAGGACCAGAGGGAGTTTCACGTCCCAGTCCTTGTGGTTTGCGGCTACGTATTTTTTCAAAATACTCACCACAGTCCTGTTTGCTCTCTCAACCTGGCCTGAAGCCTGTGGGTGGTAGCCAATATGGAAGTTGGCTTTGACGCCTAGCGTCTTCCACAGTTCCTTCATTACTTCACCTGTGAAGTGTGTACCTTGGTCTGAGTTCACCCTAAGGGGAAGTCCAAACCTTGAAAATACATGATTCATTAATAACATAGCAGTGGTTTGTGCTGTGTCATTAGGGGCTGGTAGACATTCTACCCATTTGGTAAACGCGCAGGTTACCGTGAGAAAATATTTATTTCCTCTAGAGGTCTTAGTGAGTGGTCCGACCCAGTCAATCTGGAGGTCCGACCATGGAAATGCAATGCCTCTACTATGCAGTGGTGCTCTGTGAAGTGGTCTGGATGGTTGAAACTGGC
>NW_023630901.1:0-1614 GCF_014905685.2 Nematolebias whitei | reverse complement strand
GTATATATATATATATATATATTTTAAAACATCATTTACAGATTGTGATCACTGAGCATCAGGACATTTTTACTGAGATCAGCTGGAGTCTTGTCTGAGCAGAAGCATGAGCTGTGCAAACCTGAACAGAATTCAATAGTTGCAGAAAATGATGGAGGATCATTTCAGAGACTGCTGCTGATTTAAAAACATCTTGAACAAACCGACAGATAAAGACTTAATAAAACAAAATGTTGTGGCTTTAGAGAAAAACAACTTTGTATAATGGTTGAAATAGATAAATCTGTGAAATCTAAACTGTGTGCACTGCAGACACGACGAGACAGAATTAAAGAGTGAACTTCAGCGACAACAAAACTCAGGAACAAACTTAAAATAATTCATATTTTTTGTTAAAATAATTACATGCAGAAGTCAATAACCTGAGTCACGAAGAACATCTGGAGTAAAAACTGTCGCCAAGTCTTCGTGTGAGTTAGTTCGATGTGGAGCCCCTGAAGAAGGAGCAGCTGAAAGAAGAAGATCTGTAATATGTGTCACAGCTGACTGTGTGTCATGAACAGAAACCTTTTCAGTTGGACTCATCTCAAGTCAAACTAACGTAAGAACGTCCCACTGTTGTTTTATTACCAGAAGGTTTTCTAATCCTTTGAGCCTCATGTTGAATAAAACCTGCACCTAAAGGGTTAAAGATCAACTGAAAGGACACTTGGACTAGAATTCATCATAACACAAATATATTTTCACAATTTGTCACTATGCTTAAAATTAATGACAAATAAACTCCCTCACAAATTTAAATATAATGTGTGACTTACTGTATTCAGTGCACCAGCTAAAGCACAAACACAAACTAACACATGCACGTGCACACACCCACACACAACTGAAGGGCCAGTGTGAAGCAAACACCAGCGCACGTGCATTTCTCAGCTCAGAAGCAAACGGTTTTCACAGGAAGTCTGGTTCATCTGTTTAGGCAGAAAAACTTGTCACATGGAGATTTAAACCAACTCAGAGTGACGACCCTGCAGTCCTCTCTTCTGTCACACATAAATTATCTGCAGCTGCGAAAACTGGAAGAATTCATGGACGAGGTATAAACTTCATAAAGATGACTTGCTGACCTGGTTCTCTAGCTCAGAATGTCCAGATAAAAAAAAGGCATTCAAACAAACTTCAAAGACCACAAGGACGGAAACGTGTCAGGAGACAGAGGAGAAGAGGAAAGTGAAGAATGTAGGACCGAGGGTTGAAGAAGGTGAAGAGTGTCAGAGAGGGTGATGTGTCTGAAGGTATAGAAGTAGAAGGTCTGATGCTAAATGTTGTCAGTGGTTATGCTGCACATGTTGGATGTGATGAGGAGGAGAAAGATACATTTTGTAAAGATCTGGATGAAGTGATAGAGAGTATTCCCAGGGAGGAGAGAGTGGTGATGGAGCAGACCTGAATGGACATGTTGGTGAAGGAAACTGAGGATGAGGAAGTGACGGGTAGGTTTGGTGTCAAGGAAAGAAACCAGGAAGGACAGATGGTGGTGGATTTCACCAAGAGAATGTAAATGGCTGTAGTCAACACCTGTTTCCAAAAGAGGGAGGAGCATAGAGTGACCTA
>NW_023630900.1:730-1614 GCF_014905685.2 Nematolebias whitei | reverse complement strand
GTCCCTGTTCTGCACTCTGGGTTCGCTGCTAACCGCAAACTACGACAGTACGACCCGACCAGAACAGAACCCAGCGGGCAGGGTTCTCACTCGGCAAACACTCACCCATTTTTGTTTTTCCCCTCCTTGTGCTCTGATGGACGAACTCCTCTCCGTCTCTGTCCATCCACCGTCCCGCCGCGGCGGCGGCGGACGGTTCCGGAGGCAGTCTGCAGCGACCGGGCCGTTCTCGTCGGCCGAGCAGAACTTCAGAGCTGGTTCCGGTGTTTTCGTGGGAGCGGGGTTCGCCGCCTCACCTCCCAGGTTTCCGGTGGGGGCGAGATCCAGCGTCCCGCGGGAGCTCCGGTCCACTCCTGCTCGGTTCGGTAAGTTCGGTCCGGTTGACGTAACAGGGGCGGGTTCCGTCGCCTCACCTTCCAGGTTCCTGGTGGGGGCGGAACCCGGCCTCTCACCGCCACTCCGCGCTGCGGCTGTTCGACCCAGCCCGGCCGTACCTCCGGAGAGTTTTCAGTGTGACTCCGTGGGGGCGTGTCCCGCCGCCTCACCTCCCAGGTTTCCGGTCGGGGCGGCACCCGTCACCACATCCTCTCATTCACACTTTCCCTTTTTTCGTTCATTTTCCCCTGAAAATATTTTTCAGGTTAATCAAGCCCTTTTTGAACTTTTTAATTCAGTTAAAAATAACCCGTCCTCCTTTGATTTAGTTTTAACCCAGATGGAGGATTTTTTACTTTCTATCCCAGGCCTTTCTTTTCTCCCAGAGTATGATTTTTTGTTATCCCAATTAAAGACCCTTAAGACTCCCATGCCGTCTGCTGCAGCCCCCCAGGCTTCCATGCCGTCTGCTGCAGCCCCCCAGGCTTCCACGCCGTCTGCTGCAGCCC
>NW_023630900.1:376-720 GCF_014905685.2 Nematolebias whitei | reverse complement strand
AGCCCCCCAGGCTTCCACGCCGTCTGCTGCAGCCCCCCAGGCTTCCAAGTCGTCTGCTGCAGCCCCCCAGGCTTCCAAGCCGTCTGCTGCAGCCCCCCAGGCTTCCAAGCCGTCTGCTGCAGCCCCCCAGGTTTCCAAGTCGTCTGCTGCAGCCCCCCAGGCTTCCAAGTCGTCTGCAGCAGCCCCCCAGGCTTCCATGCCGTCTGCGGCAGCCCCCCAGGCTTCCATGCCGTCTGCTGCAGCTCATCAGGCTTCCACGCCGCCCCTCGCTGCAGCTCGTCAGGCTTCCACGCCGCCCCTCGCTGCAGCTCGTCAGGCTTCCACGCCGCCCCTCGCTGCAGCTC
>NW_023630900.1:0-276 GCF_014905685.2 Nematolebias whitei | reverse complement strand
CAACTGGCTTCCACGCCGCCCGCTGCAGCCCAACTGGCTTCCACGCCGCCCGCTGCAGCCCAACTGGCTTCCACGCCTCCCGCTGCAGCCCAACTGGCTTCCACGCCCCTCGCTGCAGCTCAACTGGCTTCCACGCCCCTCGCTGCAGCTCAACTGGCTTCCACGCCCCTCGCTGCAGCTCAACAGGCTTCCACGCCCCTCGCTGCAGCTCAACAGTCTTCCACGCCCCTCGCTGCAGCTCAACAGTCTTCCACGCCCCTCGCTGCAGCTCAACAG
>NW_023630899.1:0-1614 GCF_014905685.2 Nematolebias whitei | reverse complement strand
CTGTTTATGTAAATAAAAATGAGTAGTTCTCTTCAACCTGTAAACATTGTTTGAACTAACACAATTTGATTATCAAAACATTTGTAAAATAGTAATGATCATAGAGAATTGTCTTTTCTACTTGATTAATGCAAGAAAGAAAGTCTCCGGATGGGTCAAACTGTATTTCTGGATGCAGATCAATGAAACAACAGTTTCTGTCCATCTGGTCAGATTTGACATCAGGTTAGGTTCACTACAGTCCCCCCTTTGGAAATCATCACCTGTCCATGGGGATGAATTCCAACCGTGAACTTACACCTTCAAATGTCCTTGAGCTTGATGTAATTCAGCAAGGAAGACCAAAGTCAGAAGTAATCCAGCAAGGAAAACAAAGTCAAGGTAATTCCACAATGTTCTTGGTAATTCCATTGTGTTGATGATAATTCCATAATGTTGTTGGTAATTCCATTGTAGCAATGCTTTAACCCCTTGGAAACAGAGTCTGTAATCCATTGAAAAAGTCATATAATCCACAACGGTAAATCCACAACGATTGGAAGTGTTGATTAATCAGCATACAGAGGGGTACCCTTGGATTGAACTGAAGATGCGGCCACTGGATGAAGAGTGGAGACCAACATCAGGATTGCAGGTCGCCTCCAGCAAAGGTCGTCTCTGGGCGACGTCCAGCCTGTGCCGTTCTGGTTCAATGTGTCATGCAATTATGTGGTTTAAGGTGGGCTTATGAAGGGGATTTTACATAAGGCCTTAAACTATATGCACCTGGTGTGTAAGCTATTATGGTTGGGAACAGCTACAACTACCAGTTAAGGGGTGGAACATGCTGAAAAGGGTAACTACAGGGGTTTATGCCTATAGAAAAGGGTTCCAAACTATTTTTCTATTTCTAACTTGGTTTAAGTTAGCTTTACATGGTAAAATATAGTTTGGTGCAATTGTCTGTTGTCTTTTAGACGAACGACTTGAGATTGGGTGTTTGGTTTCCCCATAAATGTTTTGGAAGTCTATGGCGAGACTTATCAAAAAGAATTAGCTATCCCCCCGAATAGAATTGTTCGAGTAGGTTCGGCTTAAGCGTTGTGAGATCAATGTAGATTATGGTACTTAAGGTAGCAATAATATACATTGACTCCGCAAAGATTGCAATTTAGCGAATGAACTGCATGTTGGCATGGTTAAAGGCCTCTTAGTCTCTAACTTAACTACACAACAAAATTCATTCTTGCCTGGGGTGTTCAAAACAATACCAAAACCAATTAAACGATGTCTCAACATCGACAAAAACAGTGACTAAGCAACCAGTTAAACAACGTTTCAACATTGACAAAAGCAGTGATTAAGCAACTAGGAAACGACGTTTCGGTGCGCCACTCACTCTGAATGTCAGATTTGATCATGTTATCGCGTCTGGTAGCATTATCCTAACTGGCGTCACCCCCCTTCGGTCATGGGAGACCGCGAACACGGGTGAGGACGTCGCTCCATGAGCTAAAGTTAGGCTGTCCTTGAGTAGTTTTAACTGTTTGCGCAGCTGAAAGAGGACTTTTAGGTCTGGATCGGAATCCAGTTTTACTTTCGATGGAGTGTATTTGTCCGGGTCAGTCAGATACA
>NW_023630898.1:0-1614 GCF_014905685.2 Nematolebias whitei | reverse complement strand
TTTTAAGTTGCACTTTGATGTTTTCTGCGCATGCGTAAAATGAAGTTCCTCCCACAGGCTTGAGGAGGGAGCCAGTATAGGAAATAATTTATTATGATGTATTGTGTATTGTTATTGTGTTATTATGTTTAACTTTGCTTATTTTAGGTAGATACACTGAATGCAAATGTTTTAGATGGTGGAGAAGGGAAAACTGGAGTAAGCAGCAGGTACACGAGAAAACAGGGTCTGCCAAAGGACTCTGTCTTGCCCACAGCTGAGTGGGTGTTGCTGAGGGTAGTTAAAAGGAAGTGGCAGGAGCCCAGGTGGACAGGTCCATTTCAGGTGATGGAGAGAACCTCTCATGCAGTCCGGTTGAGAGGAAAAGGAGAAACGTGGTATCATTGGAGCCAGTGTGCGCCTGCCTCAGAGCCAGGAAGAGCGAGGGAGCTGGCAGAAACCATCTAAAGTCGTAAAACTGGACATTCATGTCTTGTAGACCGAAGCAGCCTGGTAAAGTTGCGTGCGGGCCCTGAAGGACTTTGTTTGAGTGGGGTCACTGGGTGCTGGAAAATCCACATTTAGTACAGACACCTAGATACGACAAAAACACGACATCTTAGAGTCTCACACTTCATGAAGAAAACTCAGAGACATAGGAGGAGTCCATATCTCTGAGCACCCCAGGGGAATACCCCTGCGTACGTGTGGCACATTTCAAATGTACTAACATTTTATTGACATACAATTTTTAATATTTTTTTATCTTTTTAATCTTTTTTCAACATTTTTTATTGATATTTACATTAGTACTATTTTTGAAACATTTTTGATAACAATTTTATTGAAATTTGCTCTTGAATAACTATAATTTGAACTTTCTCTTTGTGCGTTCAAAGGAGACAACTACCTTGCTGCTGAAGAGAGAATTGAAGTCTTGTGAGGCCAGAATAGATATTATGAGCTTTCGTTCATATTATTAGCCTACATTTGCATTTATAGGCTCACTTGACATTTGATATTACTTTGTATTTAGATTTTAAATTTTAAAATTCTTCATTTTTAAAAATTTTTACTAGTACACATCTTATTTTTATATTTTTAATACACATTTTTATCCAATTAGTATATTTTTGCGTATTTTTGTTACAGCTTTTGTTTTGTATTTTAAGTAAAAAGGGTTGTGTAAGAGAAGAGGTTGACAAAAATGTGGTGGCCAGATAGAAAGGTCATTCTGGAAGTTGGAATAGTTACTGTGAGTATGGTGAATTTGATCTTTCTCCTAGAATATGCTTGTGTTATTCCTGGAAGGTCAGACTGTACTATTGATAGGCATAAGAGGAAGTTTGGGGTTTTGAATGCATGTTAATCTTGACCAGGATGCAGAAAAATGACAATTGTATTACTCTTGGTGAAGTGTTTCCATTGGCTGCTAATAATACCAAAGCAGGTCCTTTTCAAGAAGTTAAGTGACATGATTATTTTTGTTTCAATTTTATCTCCTTTAATGTTAAGGTGAATGATGGGGTTGACTTTATGATTTTATTTCTCTGTGTGGACCTAAGGTATTTAGGTCCAAAGAGGTAATTGTTGTGAAATAAAATATATTTGTGTGCTTAATTCTTTAGTTTTATG
>NW_023630897.1:0-1614 GCF_014905685.2 Nematolebias whitei | reverse complement strand
ATATAAAAGATAAAATAGAAGTCATAAGAAATCAAAATGAAAGTTTTGTCTATTCTGTTTCCTCATGTTTTCATCCACCCCTCAGTGTTCCTTCTCTTTGTGTTCAGTCTTAGTCTTACCTGTTTTCAATGTTAATCACCACAGGTGCCTGTCATTAGTGTCTGTATATACTGTATATTCAGCTCTCTTGTGTCTTGTCAATTGTCTCTGGATTGTCCTTCCTATAGCTGTGATGTTCTGTCTCCCTCTGTGTTCCCTCCTTAAAAGGAAGTTTGCTGCCCCACCAGCATTTTGTGTTGTTTATTGAAATAAACGTGGGTATTTGATTTTACTGGGACTTTCCTGTGTCTCCCTGCACATGGGTTCAAACACTGAAGCAGAACATGATAGAATCCAGAGACCAAACGGAACCCATCTGTCACAGTTTACACTCTGCTTTTTTTTCCTTTTCTCATCACTTTGTTCACTGTTTGACTTTTTCTTCTCTGTTCTCCTGGGTTTATCCTCTGCTGCTTCTACTAGCCTCTTTACATGCCACACCTCTCTCTCCGAGTGCTGCTGATGGTTTCCACCTGTTTCTGGGTGTATATATTGTATTGTGAAATTCTTTATCAAAAGGGCTCGTGAAACGGTCGGCACATATTCAGACAAATGGAAAAAATGAAAGACAGAAGCTGTTACTGCTAGGATAAATTAGTGTCCTTTATTATCCAGCCACAGAGAACAGCCAAGCAAAAAACATGTACACTCTTAACACACAGATTGATATGAAATAACTTCTCACCGTGACACTGGCCGGGAAGTCGTTTTCGACCCAGGTAAAGGAGAATCACATCAAAATGGCATATGGCATCAGCGCGTGCTGATCCACACCGGACTTCCTCAACACATTTCTCCTTCTTTCTCTCAAACTTTCCTCGCAACCGGGACTCCTGCTCCACCGCCCCGTCAGCTACACTGCTCATTCTCACAAACTGAGCACCGAGCCGTCCATTCAACAAGCAGGCGGTCCTCACATTCTTGTTTGCTCCATTGAGCCTGTATTTGCATTTTCTGATTTTATGCTGAAGTCCTGTCATTGGTGCCATCTTTCTGACCTCCTATTGCCTGCAAAAGCGGTCAAAACATCACTCGGACTATCTGCTTTCAGAAAAATTGTTCTAACAACTAAGATGAGCTTCTTCACACCTCTTCAAAAACAATAAAAAAAACAACTGGGATGGGACTTCTTCCCATCCCGGTACAACTTTTTCTCCGTTCAGCTCACGCCTCCTCAGGCGTCTGAATAAACTTTTTTTTCTGTTTTAAACTCTCACACAAAGGCTCGGGCGTCCCCTCCACCTCTTAAACACAAAGCCAGGGTTGGATAACTCTTCCAACCCGGCACAACTATGCAACTCGCATCAACATTTCTCTCAACACCTTTTTTTTTTCCATTTGTCTGAATATGTGCCGACCGTTTCACGAGCCCTTTTGATAAAGAATTTCACAATACATTTTTGGCGACGAGGATGGGATGTTAAGAATTTAAATAAATAATTCTGAACGGCTGCACCATATTCAAACGAGGGGAAAAAAAAAAGGTGTTGAGAGAAATGTTGATGCGAGTTGCAT
>NW_023630896.1:0-1615 GCF_014905685.2 Nematolebias whitei | reverse complement strand
ACTGCAGCAGGAGACGAGGGAACCTTGGAGACTGCAGCAGGAGACGAGGGAACCTTGGAGACTGCAGCAGGAGACAAGAGAACCTTGGAAGCTGCAGCAGGAGACAAAGAGGCCTGGGGAGAAGCTGCTGCTGTCGGAGAGGCCTGGGGAGAAGCTGCTGCTGTCGGAGAGGCCTGGGGAGAAGCTGCTGCTGGAGGAGAGACCAGGGGAGTTGCTGCTGCTGGAGTAGAGACCAGGGGAGTTGCTGCTGCTGGAGGAGAGACCAGGGGAGTTGCTGCTGCTGGAGGAGAGGCCTGTGGCTCTGCAGCAGACGACGGAGAGGCCTGTGGCTCTGCAGCAGACGACGGAGAGGCCTGCGGCTCTGCAGCAGACGACGGAGAGGCCTGCGGCTCTGCAGCAGACGACGGAGAGGCCTGCGGCTCTGCAGCAGACGACGGAGAGGCCTGTGGCTCTGCAGCAGACAACGGAGAGGCCTGTGGCTCTGCAGCAGACGACGGAGAGGCCTGTGGCTCTGCAGCAGATGACATGGAGGACCTTGGAGAGGCCTGTGGCTCTGCAGCAGATGACATGGAGGACCTTGGAGGCGACCCCTCTGGAGATGTGGAGAGCGTCGACCCCTCTGGAGATGTGGAGAGCGTCGACCCCTCTGGAGATGTGGAGAGCGTCGACCTCTCTGGAGATGTGTTGAGCTGAGGAGCGTCAGCCGGGACCCCCTCGGAGTAGGAGAGATGAGGAGCGTCAGCCGGGACCCCCTCAGGAATGGCTGAAAAAGGAGTCTTTAGAGTCTCTATTTCTGTTAGCAAAAAATTATATTCTGGGAGTAAAGAAAGGCCTGGGACAGAAAGTAAAAAATCCTTCATCTGGGTCAAAACTAAATCAAAAGAGGATGGGTTTCTTTTTGCAGAACTAAACAGTTTGAGAATAGTCTGATTAATATTAGAAATATCCTCAGGGGAAAAAAAAGGAAGGTCAATGTGAGTGGGTGTGGTGACGGGTGCCGCCCCCACCGGAAACCTGGGAGGTGAGGCGGCGGGACACGCCCCCACGGAGTCACAAAGAAAACTCTCCGGAGGTACGGCCAGGCTGGGTCGAACAGCTGCAGCGCGGAGTGGCGGTGAGAGGCCGGGCTCCGCCCCCACCAGGAACCTGGAAGGTGAGGCGACGGAACCCGCCCCTGTAACGTCAACCGGACCGGACTTACCGAACCGAGCAGGAGTGGACCGGAGCTCCCGCGGGACGCTGGATCTCGCCCCCACCGGAAACCTGGGAGGTGAAGCGACGGACCCCGCTCCCACGAAAACACCGGAACCAGCTCTGAAGTTCTGCTCGGCCGACGAGAACGGCCCGGCCGCTGCAGACTGCCTCCGGAACCGTCCACCGCGACGGCGGCGGGACGGTGGATGGACGGAGACGGAGAGGAGCTCGTCCATCACAGCACGAGGAGGGAAAAAAGAAAAATGGGTGAGTGTTTGCCGAGTGAGAACCCTGCCCGCTGGGTTCTGTTCTGGTCGGGTCGTGCTGTTAGGATTTGTGGTCGGAGCGAACCCAGAGTGCAGAACAGGGACTCAACTCGGCAGATATACAAAAATAGGTCTTTAATGATAAATAAAAAGTA
>NW_023630895.1:0-1615 GCF_014905685.2 Nematolebias whitei | reverse complement strand
GTGGGTGAGTGTATGGATGGGCGGATGGATGAGTGGATGGATGGATGGATGCGTGGATGGATCAGCGGATAGATGGATGGATGTGTTGATCGATGGATGGGTGGGTTGGTGGATGGATGGATGGATGGATGGATGGGTGGGTTGGTGGATGGATGGATGGGTGGGTTGATGGATGGATGGGTGGGTGGGTGGGTGGGTGGATGGATGTGTGGATCAATGGATGGATGGATGGGTGGGTGTATGCATGTACAGGTCCTTCTCAAAAAATTAGCATATTGTGATAAAGGTCATTATTTTCCATAATGTAATGATAAAAATGAAACTTTCATATATTTCAGATTCATTGCACACCAACTGAAATATTTCAGGTCTTTAATTGTTTTAATACTGACGATTATTGCATACAACTCATGAAAACCCAAAATGCCTGTCCCAAAAAATTAGCATATTTCATCCCACCAATGAAAGACAAGTGTTTTTAATACTAAAAACGCCAACCTTCAAATAATCATGTTCAGTTATGCACTCAATACTTGGTCGGGAATCCTTTTGCATGAATGACTGCTTCAATGCGGCGTGGCATGGAGGCAATCAGCCTGTGGCACTGCTGAGGTGTTATGGAGGCCCAGGATGCTTCAATAGCGGCCTTAGGCTCATCCAGAGTGTTGGGTCTTGCGCCTCTCAACTTTCTCTTCACAATATCCCACAGGTTCTCTATGGGGTTCAGGTCAGGAGAGTTGGCAGGCCATATGAGCACAGTAATACCATGGTCAGTAAACCATTTACCAGTGGTTTTGGCACTGTGAGCAGGTGCCAGGTCGTGCTGAAAAATGAAATCTTCATCTCCATAAAGCTTTTCAGCAGATGGAAGCATGAAGTGCTCCAAAATCTCCTGATAGCTAGCTGCATTGACCCTGCGCTTGATAAAACACAGTGGACCAAAACCAGCAGCTGACATGACACCCCAGTGACTGTGGAAACTTGACAATGGACCTCAAGCAATGTGAATTATGTGTCTCCTCTCTTCCTCCAGACTCTGGGACCTTGATTTCCAAAGCAAATGCAAAATTTACTGTAATCAGAGAACATAACGTTGAACCACTCAGCAGCAGTCCCAGGCGAGATGCTTCTGACGCAGTCTCTTGTTCAAGAGTGGCTTGACCTGGGGAATGCGGCACCTGTAGCCCATTTCCTGCACACGCCTGTGCACGGTGGCTCTGGATGTTTCTACTCCAGACTCAGTCCACTGCTTCTTCCGCAGGTCCCTCAAGGTCTGGAATCTGCCCTTCTCCACAATCCTCCTCAGGGTCCGGTCACCTCTTCTCGTTGTGCAGCGTTTTCTGCCACACTTTTCCCTTCTTACAGACTTCCCACTGAGGTGCCTTGATACAGCACTCTGGGAACAGCCTATTCGTTCAGCAATTTCTTTCTGTGTCTTACCCTCTTGCTTGAGGGTGTCAATGATGGCCTTCTGGACAGCAGCCAGGTCGGCAGTCTTACCCCTGATTGCGGTTTTGAGTAATGAACAAGGCTGGGAGTTTTTAAAAGCCTCAGGAATCTTTTGCAGGTGTTTAGAGTTAGGTCGTTGATTCAGATGGTTAGGTTAATAGCTTGT
>NW_023630894.1:0-1615 GCF_014905685.2 Nematolebias whitei | reverse complement strand
GTAATTCAGGGCCTGCCATTGTTTTGCTGGCGTAGGCCACAACACGCTTGTCTTTGTCGTGTATTTGGTACAGACCTGCACTCATGCAGTGAGTTGAGAAGCCCACTTCCAAGTAGAACTCTTTGTTGTAGTCTGGGTAGACTAGACACGGGGCTAACTTGAGCCTGTCTTTGAGAGCGTTCATTGCCTGCTGCTGTGTATCAGTCCAGACAAAAGGAACGTCTTTCTTTAAGAGTTCAGTCAGTGGTTTTGCGAGATCCGCATAATGCTCTATGAACTGGCGAGAGTAATTACACACTCCCAAGAAACTCTGTAGTTCTTTGAGATTGGTTGGGACTTTGAGGTTGTCCAGGCCTTGGGTGCGAGTCAATTGTGGTTGTATTCCGTCTGGACCTACTAGGAGGCCAACGTAATCCACCTTGGTTCTGCACCACTGGCATTTCGACAGTGAGATTTTAGCACCAGCAGTTGTTAGCTGATTTAGGACGTGGTCGATCTCAGCCAAATGAGAGTCCAGTGTTGGCTGCCTCAAAAGGATGTCGTCCACGTAGATCAGTGTCCCACGCTCGTGGGCGTCTGGACATGCTTTGTTCAAAAAGATGTTGAACTCTGCAGGCGAGTTAGCGTAGCCAAAGGGACACCTGGTAAAGGTGTATTGTCGGCTGCCAAAAGTGAAAGCTAGTTTGTGTTGGTCCTCGGCAAGCACAGGGATGGTCCAAAAACCAGAGGCGACGTCGAGGGTCGAGAAGTACTTACCATCGGTGACCTTTGGCAGTTCCTGATGGAGCTGAGTCATTGGCCACCTGGATAAGGGTACTTGTTTATTTAGCTTTCTGTAGTCTATGGTAAGTCTCCACTTACCATTCGGTTTTAAAACTGGCCATAAAGGCGCAGAGTAGGTGCTATTACATTGTCTGATTATACCTTTGACCAAAAGGTCATCAATGATCTCCTGGACAGGCTGGTACGCTGCCAGAGGGATCTTGTATTGTCTGACAAATGTCGGCGGTGCGTTGGGTGTTGTTGGGATTCTCACTGCGTGGAGTGAGGTCAACCCACAATCTGTTGAATCAGTTGAAAATGACTTTTCATATTTTAAAAGAACTTGGCGAAGTTTGTCTCTTTCTTCATCAGATGTCAGAGCGTCGGCTTGGGCGACCACCTGATCAATCTGTGATGAGACTGATAAGGGTTCTTGCTCCTTGGGGAGCTCCAACGAATCCCTTTCTGAGTCGTCGGACCTGTCTATGGGTAAGACACCATAGGTTTGAGGTCCTTGGTCGACGTCATCGGTTGAGAAAAGGGCTATGGCCTGTGTTGGTTTTGTGAACCATACTGGCCCAGCTTCTTGACTCGGTACCAGATTATTTGGGAGTCCTCCCAGAAATGGAATGCCTAGTTCAAAATCATGAAAGTCAGTTGAAATCAACCATCCTAGCATAGTGTTTTTTGGGATCAGCACCTCATCCATGCCTGTGTTACACACAGCAATAGATGTGGTCCTGGAGTAAAGGCTCACTTGGTTCGTGGCTTCCACGGACAGTCCCAAGTTGAAAAATGCAGGAGAGGGTTGAAAATATGCCTGTTTATGGCTAATAGCTTGTCCAGCTATGAT
>NW_023630893.1:0-1615 GCF_014905685.2 Nematolebias whitei | reverse complement strand
ATACAGTTTGACCCATCCTGAGACTTTCTTTCTTGAATTAATCAAGTGGAAAAGACAATTCTCTATGATCATTACTATTTTACAAATGTTTTGATAATCAAATTGTGTTAATTCAAACAATGTTTACATGTTGAGGTGAACTACTCATTTTTATCTACTTAAACAGTAGTAATGATTTTTATTCCTCAATTCAAAGTGAAATCAAGTTAGAGTACATTACAGAGTAATGATTCAATTTCTTGATCGTCTGCTTTGAAAGTGAGCAAAGTTGTAAGTGTGTTAAAGTTCGAGCTTCGGTCAACTAAAAAGTTTACTGAAAAGAAATGTCATGTTTAACTTTTACAGCAGATACTAGGAGTAGAGACGCCACTAAGACTGGTTTTCTCCGACAATCTTTCTGTCTGTTCTTAAACAATCCTTGACTTTCCATAACACCTTACATCACAAACCACACCTCTGTTCTGGTCCATCCACCAATCAAAAAGCTCTCAAATGAACCGGAAGTAGAGCCCATTTTAAATGTGGCAACTTCCCAGTTCAACGGCAGAGTTACAGAGTTCACAATGAGTTCCGCAGAAGAGTTCTGAGATGTCCTAGTGCTGTGCAGTTGCTGTGGGAGCCAGTTCTGGATTTGCCCAGTTCTCAGTTCTGTGAAGTTCTGTTGGGTCTGGCTGGGAGCCGGGAAGACCCTGACATGACCACAGAGCTCTTCCGAGTTTCATGGGATTATAACACTTTCCACTTGCTGAGGTGAGCTTGTGTCGGACGGAATCTCGTCACTACTTCGGACGAGTCACAGCCATCCTATGGAGACGCTGGACAGGTAGCGTTAACTGGACCTCCATATCTGCTGATTAATCTTCAGAAAGGTAATGAGTCAAGTTTCCTACCGAAGCGTACCGAGGAGAGCTGGGTTCGAATGGAGGGTGCCGTTTCTGAAGCTGACACCACATTCTCCCTCATCCATCTTTTACTCCCTTTAAACTCCATCTTTCCATCTTTAAATTCTTCTCTAAAGTAGAAATCCTTCCAGATATTTTAGAAATGTCTGTGTAAAGTGCTCATCCACCGCCGTGTGGATAATTGATCATAATTGTACAGTTTTCAGAAATGTCTGTGGTGAAGCAACGGAAAATCATGGCCGTATGCTTTTCCTGATTGATTGATTATGTTGTTATTTTCATATTTTGCCAAATTAATGTAAATGTTTGATGTTAAACTTTGATTCTGTAAATAAATGACCGCATTCATTTTGATGGGTCAAAGATAAATGACGTCTCACGTTTGCATTTCATTAAATTCAATGCACGTTTTATTCAGTCCAGAAAAATGAGGAATCCGTTTTAATTGATGAATATTTTGCAGCATCTGTTCATCTACACTCCTCATGCATAAATGTATTATGATGTCATCAGTACATTGCTGTTTTATGTGCTGAGGTTTTTTTTTTTTTGCAACTTTCATTTGATTTTTTTTAATACCTCTTCTCCCTCTCATGTTTCTTTATTCTTATCTGAAAAAAGGGCTGCACCTCTGAGGCCGGCAGCCTCAGTCACCTCCGTCTCCCCATGTCTGTTTGTTATGTTTCTCTCAGACGGGCTGTACTGAAAATATA
>NW_023630892.1:0-1615 GCF_014905685.2 Nematolebias whitei | reverse complement strand
TATGTTGTTTATAAATGGTTTACCTGCAGCTATAGTTTTGACAGCATCTAAAAACAACTCTAGAAGTATCCAAAAATATCTGAGATAAAAAGAATTTCACCATCTTGTTTTGCAGATGTTTCACATTTAAAGTGAAAGTTCAGCTCTTTTCAAGAGGGGTTCTGTGGAAAAAGTTAACATCTCAGTTTTGAAAACTGATGAGTTAAACATTTTGAGTGGGGCCAAGACTAGAAGAAGGATTTCTTTTTAATAAATAAAGTTAATTATTGACACTTTTTGCATGAAGTGGTTATGTATGAAGAATTGTTTGATTAGTTGTAGAACAAGACAGATGATGAAACTGCAAATACAACGATGTGAAGCATGCAGCATTAGAAGAGAGAGGGTCACAATAGTAAAATGCAGGGACAAATAGGGGAAAAGGGGCCATATCAGATCTGGCAAACGGATTTCATTGGCCCTTTGCCATGTCACAGGGGTGTAGATATGTATGTACGGCTGTAGATACATATTCAGGTGTGTTGGTGACTCATCTTTGTAAATATGCAAATCAGACATCTACTTTAAAATGTCTTAGTATGATGAAATAATTTTATGAGGGTCCCCTTCAGATACAGATAATGGGACCCATTTTACTGGAAAACAGGTGAAAGACTGGTCAGCTGAAAAACGTGTTGAATGGATTTATCATATTTCCTTATCACCCACAAAGCTGCTGGGCTGATTGAAAGAATGAATGGACTGTTGAAAGAAATGTTGAAAAAACTAAGTGTGAAACATGACTTAACAAATTGGAAAATGAATTTGACACAGGCTGTTTTTAAAATAAACAACAGGCCAATTGCCCCTGGAGTTACTCCAATGAACAGAATGGTTCAGTTGCCAGTCACACCTGACAAAGAACCAATTAGAATGTGGAAAATTGATGACAGAGCAGAACTTCCAGTCAGAGCAACGCCTGGCTCTGCAGGACTGGATTTAAGAGTAATGGAAACTATCACCCTAGTCCCAAATCAAATTCAAGTTGTACAGACAGGTTTGGGACTGCAATGCCCGAAAGGAATGTATGGGCACATCTTACCCAGATCGGCTTTATCCCTGAAAGGGTTAACAATCCAGGCTGGAGTAATTGACTCAGACTACCAAGGAGAACTGGGAGTAGTCTGCAGATTCCAGGGCAATGATCCCCTGGTGCTGCAAAAAGGAGATAAAGTGGCACAGTTACTGATTAAACCATGTGATATGTCATCAGTGGTAGAAATTACAACACCCACTCATCCTACTGTCCGAGGGACAGGGGGATTTGGGTCCACTGACAAGGTGGGAGCCAAGGTTTGGGTCAGACAGGAGAATGGCCCACCTCGAGCAGCAGAAATTATAGCACAGGGAACAGATGCCACTGTCTCGGTGTTACATGCTGGGGAAGAAAAATGGATAAATGTACCAATTCATAAGTGTTATTAAAGAGAAAACTAATTCTTCTCTCTTTTTGTTGAAAAGCAGTTTTCTTGCTTCCACAGCTTGATGCTCTCCTGGTCTTGGTTGTTTGGACGATTGATATAAAAAATTTTTATAAGGTGTGAAGTTGCCTTTATGCCTGTTCAAACATATACTT
>NW_023630891.1:0-1615 GCF_014905685.2 Nematolebias whitei | reverse complement strand
TTTTTTAAATACTTTATTTTTCAGGGGTGCTGAGGTAAAATTTAGGGAAAAAGAGGTTAAAATTGCTACTAGTTCAAATTATATTTAAAAAACTGAATTTAATAGGGAAAAAAACTTGTGTTGCTTTACCTGTATTTCCAGCATATCCCTAGTAGAGGCGCACTACAGACACTGGCGTGTATTATGGCTCGGTCCATCGCTCCAGTTTTAGAACTCAGTGTGGCCCGCGAGTCCGAAAGTTTTCCCACCCCTGATCTAAAATATACGCTAAACACTAATAATGTAAAACAATACGGCGTAACAACAGCAGCCCGAACATGAATCTGTGGTGAGCAGATGGGTATGAATGAATACAGCAACATGACATAATCAGCTGCATGAGACAATCAGCAGCACAGATAAGTCACATCACCAATTTGTCCTGATGCATGCTCAAGGTTGATAAATTATGTTAAAGAATGGTTTAATATAGAGCTACAGGAGCACTGTCTGTCTATCAAGGTCAAGGTTTCCTTAATTGTCATTCGCATCGCATGTGGTACATGTGGTGGAATGAAATAGTGTACACAGGGTCTCAGTTACATCCAAAAAAAGTATAAATTGTTAAAGAAAAACAGTAATAAGATCTAAGATATGAAGTAAGAAATACACTAAACTAAGAATACGCTAATACTGTAAAACAATACGCCGAACAACAGCAGCATGAACATGAGTCTGTTTGAGCAGATGAGTACGAATGAATACAGCAGCATGAAATGCATGACTGCTATGGCAGTCTCTCAAGGAGTTCCCATACAGGACAAACACGAGTGATTAAAGGAATCATGGTTAGAAAACATCAAAGTTCATGCACAATAATCCAGGTAAAAAAATCCAACAATGTTTACTTAGGTCATCTAGATGGTTTATTTTTTTGTGGAGTCGTTTTGTCCTTCATCAGCTCGAGGAGCCACAACAAAAGTAATCCCACAAGCAGCACACTCCTATAGTGAATGCAGGATGAACTTAGATGTTTTGAACCACTTTGGCTATGGCTATCTCAGAGGAGTTGACGGGAGAGAGGGAGGGTCCCAGAAACCATCTTATCACCAGCAAACTGGTCCTTTGGATGATGGATGAAATGTCTCAACAAAAGAAGAAACCATCCATGACCTGACTGAACATTGCTGGATCACAGTTAGGTTTTTGTTTTTCTTTAGTGTTAACTCGGCAACATAATTTTACATAAATCAAACTTTGGCAACATAATTGAAAAAGCAAACACTTGTCAAATATGTTTCTTCGAAACCCAGATTATTATATCTAATTAATGTTGGAAAACCGTTTTAAAAAATTGTTTCCTAATCCTTACACCTCTCGGGAAATTAAGCATGTTGAGGCATAATGGAAGCCCACTCACACATTATTAACTGAACTGCTTTAATGTGTACATACTATATTACTTTACTTGATAGGTTTGTTTCTCAACAATTATCAGGGCGATTTTTTCACCCTAATTTCAATAAAGATGCGTCATGATTGTAGAGTATGATTAATGGAGTGTTGCTAAATTAAACATTCTCTTTGTGTAAAAGTGAAGGTCCGTAGTTTTTTTTTTAAATGATTTCCTATCTAT
>NW_023630890.1:0-1616 GCF_014905685.2 Nematolebias whitei | reverse complement strand
ATGAATTAAAAAGTCAGAAGAATCAATAAAAAGTAACCCCTCCCCCCCTTACAGACACATGTGCACACGAACTTGAAGCAGCAGTCCATCAGTGCAGGTATGATGTCATAAAGGGATGAAGCAGTGGAACATGTCAGTGCAGTCTAAGTGTAGATAGTGCACGTCACAGCTGTGCACGAGGTTCCATTCAGTTGTGGGCTGTGGCAGAGTTCCTGAGTGTGACGGCAGCTGGAAGAAGCTGTTCTTTAGCTGCTTGTTCTGGCTCTGATGCTACACAACCTCCTGCCAGAGGGGAGTGGGGCAAAGTGGAAGCATTTAGTAACTTTCTGTCCACTTGTCAAACGTCTGAACCAACGGAGATCTCTACAGGAGGAAAGTGTCCTGTTCTCACTGCTGTCTCCAAACAAAAAGTGTGTTTCTCCAACCTGTTTTTATTGAGTCATTGTTCAGAAGCAGCGGAACATGGATCTGTTCAATGTTTCTCTTCAAACACTTCAACCTCATCAACATGAAACAAGTGAACAGCATGAAGCACACCAAGTTTAGAAAGCAGGAAGTGATTGTGAAGGTGAAGACAGAGGACGACTCTGTGGGACATCCAGCGCTCCGTCAGACCTGGTCCTGGACGGAGTGGAGCGGCTGTTTGGACAAAGCCAGAGAGTGACAGGAACATCCAGAGGACAGATTACATTTCATTTCATCACAGCTCTCAGATGCTGCAGTGATGACAACAACAAGGAAGACAGCTTCTTTACTTTCATGGACATGATTCATGTCTTTTCTCTTATTTGGACACTTTCAGACACTTGATGTTGATTTATTTTCTCACACTTCACCTGCTTCTCTTTACTGCTGCCAGAAAGGAGAATGATGAAGTGAT
The DNA here is from genome assembly GCF_014905685.2 of Nematolebias whitei. NCBI lineage: Eukaryota > Metazoa > Chordata > Actinopteri > Cyprinodontiformes > Rivulidae > Nematolebias > Nematolebias whitei. The sequence continues at coordinate 736 of NW_023630890.1, read as the reverse complement.
GTCATTTAGAAGAAAATGTCTCGCTCACTTTTCTTCACGTCACTGCCACAAGTGACAGCAGCTCTCTGCATGTGCTGCATCACTTGATTTATGTGACAGGAGGAAAGGAGAGGTGTTTGTGAACTCTTCAAAGTGAGCTCTCGTCCAGTGCTCCCTCAGCAGGAGCTCTAAGCCTTCCTTCTTCTGTTCTCCTCCATCCTGTTGGAAGCTGCACACTATTGACTTCAGCTCACATGTTCTCTTTGATTCAGACTCTGCAGGTTGTCAGAGATCAGCTGTGCCTCTCTGCTCTCAGCTCTTCAATCCAACCCCTCCCATCTGACACAACTGGATCGCACTCAGAACCGTCTGACTCTGGAGTGAAGGAGCTCCCTGGTTTTCTACAAACTCCACTCTATAGACAGAAGACTGTGAAGTCAGACACCATGTTTTAGTTTGTGCTCAGCTTCTCATGTGTTCACACTAACCTACACACATGACAATATTATGCTGACACACACACACAACCTTCATGGTGAACTTTGTTGTCTTCAGTCAAAATACACTTGAGTTCTTTTCACAGCAACAAATATCTGATCAATGACTGTTCGTTCAACCAGTTTATAAGACTCTAATGGTTGGACTGGAAATCAAAGTCAAAGGTGACGTGACAGGAACAAGTTCTGGATCTGCCTGTTGTAGTAAAGAACATCAAATTAAAACATTTTCTTAACATCAGGAAAAATTCCTTAAAATA
>NW_023630889.1:601-1616 GCF_014905685.2 Nematolebias whitei | reverse complement strand
TCCTGAAGTGGATTTGAGCAAAGGTTAAGGAGAAATGTGGTGGTTCGGTATTTTTAAACACAACTGACTTGACTTGACTGGACTGGACTCTTAATTAGATTAATTGGGCTAATAAAAGGTTTCAGGAACAAAGTATTTTAACTACATGTTTTACTGCTGAGGAACAGGCTCAGTGGTTAATTTCTTCCTTGCTTCTCCCTCTCTAGCACAGACAGGTACCTGGAGGGAAGATTAAATTCCTCTTGTTTCCACGGTGTTATATGTCAGTTGTTTAAAAACTTTTATGGTTATATTGTATTTTGATGTTGTCGGCGCATGCGTTTAATGAAGTTCCTTCCACAGGCTCCAGCAGGAGGGAGGCCGGCGTGGGGGATTGCTTATTGCAAGGTGTTGTGTATGGGTGTTGTGTTATTATGTTTAACTTTGCTTATTGTAGGTAGATCCGTTGACTACAAAGGCTTGGAAGGGTGGAGGACGTTACTAGAGTACACAGGTATCCCTGGAGAAATCCAGTATGTACCTCATTTCAGTTTCAAGTGTATAGATGAATGTATGAATAGCATTTTATTTCAGTTTTACAAGTACTGTTTTATTATAACCATTACAGTGTAAGAGTACACACTAGCATTAGCAATAATGACCATCAGGGTGTCCAATAATTAAGAAACAGGTTTTACTCACTAGGAAGTAACCACAGTCAGTTTTTCCAGGCCCACAAATGGGTCATGGATCCCACAGATAAAATAATCAATAGGCCATACAGGGTGTTTAACAATTCGCAAGCTTTGGTGTCCAGCTTTTCTCATCAGGAGGGAGAATCTCTGACCGAGGAGACTGACTACGGACCACCACACCGGACTGGGTCCAGCTAAAAAGAGGGACAGGACCCCACCAGGTGGTGGAGAGAACATCACACGCCATCGGTCTCCAGAAGGAGAGTGACACCTGTTACGACCACAACCAGTGCACCCCTGCAGAGGAGCTGAATCGATCGCTGGACCAGATGGAGGCTGAT
>NW_023630889.1:0-501 GCF_014905685.2 Nematolebias whitei | reverse complement strand
ATTGGAGAAGAAGTCTCCGCTCTGCCTAAGTTGGTCAGTCAGGTGGAACGGGGAAGGAAGGAAGGAAGATTCCCAGCCCTGACCGTGAAGAACAGAAGACGCGTCAAACTGATTTTAGTTTTGTCCCAATGCACACACACGTCATTTAGAATGCCTAATCAAACTGATAAAGGTTCTGAGGACTTTGCATGAAGATGTCTCCGCGGGCCGAATCCCGCCGAGCACCAAAAGGACCCTTGTGGACGAACAAGGCCTCCCACTGCAAGCTCAAGAACCGAAGACTTGCTAGATAGTCCTATTTAAATTGAGTGTTTTGTCTTTTCTTTCAGTTGTAGTGAACTTGACCTGATGTCAAAACTAAGCCTAAGGTCAAAACCAGACGTTATTTATCTTTGACCCATCAAAATGACCGCATTCATTTTGATGGGTCAAAGATAAATAACGTCTCACGTCCACATTTCTGTTAAATTCAAAGCACGACATCATCCAGTCCAGAAAAAT
>NW_023630888.1:0-1616 GCF_014905685.2 Nematolebias whitei | reverse complement strand
GATCAAAAGTTTAATCTGAGTAAATGTAACATTTTAAAGGAAAAATATGTTGATTCAAAATTTCAGTGTCAACAAATCCCAAAAAAGTTGGGACAAGTAGCAATAAGTGGCTGGGAAAAGGAAATTGAGCATATAAAGAACAGCTGGAAGACTAATTAACACTATTTAGGTCAGTTGACAACATGATTGGGTATAAAAAGAGCTTCTCAGAGTGTCAGTGTCTCTCAGAAGCCATGATGGTAAGAGGATCACCAATTCCACCATTGTTGCGCAGAAAGATAGTGCAGCACCAGAATGGTGTTACCCAGTGTAAAATAGCAAAGACTTTTAAGTTATCATCATCAACCGTGCATAACATCATCAAAAGATTCAGAGAATCTGGAACAATCGCTGTGCATAAGGGTCAAGGCCGTAAAACTCTAATGAATGCTCGTGATCTCCGGGCCCTTAAACGTCACTGCACCTCAAACAGGAATGCCACTGTCAAGGAAATAACAGAATGGGCTCAGGATTACTTCCAGAAAGCATTGTCAGTGAACACAATCCACCGTGCCATCTGCCGTTGCCAGCTGTAACTCTACAGTGCAAAGAGGAAGCCATTTCCAAGCAAGCTCCACAAGCTCAGACGTTCGCACTGGGCCAGGGGTCATTTAAAATGGAGTGTGGCAAAATGGAAGACTGTTCTGTGGTCAGATGAGTCACGATTTGAAGTTCTTTATGGAACACTGGGACGCCATGTCATCCGGATCAGAGAGGACAACGATAGCCCAAGTTGATATCAACGCTCTGTTCAGAAGCCTGCATCACTGATGGTATGGGGTTGCATGAGTGCTTGTGGCATGGGCAGCTTGCATGTCTGGAAAGACACCATTAATGCAGAGAGCTATGTTCAGGTTCTAGAACAACATATGCTCCCATCTAGACGTCATCTCTTTCAGGGAAGACCCTGCATTTGTCAACACGATAATGCCAGACCACATTCTGCAGCAATCACAACATCATGGCTACGTAGGAGAAGGATCCGGGTACTGAAATGGCCAGCCTGCAGTCCACATCTTTCACCTATCATAAAGAGGAAGGTGCGACAAAGAAGGCCCAAGACGATTGAACAGTTAGAGGCTGTATTAGACATGAATGGGAGAGCATTCCTATTTCTAAACTTGAGAAACTGGTCTCCTCTGTCCCCAGACGTCTGTTGAGTGTTGTAAGAAGAAGGGGGATGCCACACAGTGGTAAAAATGGACTTGTCCCAACTTTTTTGGGATTTGATGACGCCATGAAATTTAGAAACAACAGATTTTTCCCTTAAAATGATACATTCTCTGTTTAAACTTTTGATCTGTGATTTGTGTTCTATTCTGAATAAAATATTAGATGCTGGCACCTCCACATCATTGCATTCAGTTTTTATTCACAATTTGTTTAGTGTCCCAACTTTTTTGGAATCCGGTTTGTATTTTTACCCTCAAAAATCCCACATTAGTGAGTATATCAGGTGCACAATGTAAGTTTTAAGCGCCAGTTTACATCTTTTGAATGGACGTTTAGTGAAAAAGTTATGAATAATGAATATCTAACTTGACAGCTCTAACAGTTATGTAGTGAACCAGAAGACC
>NW_023630887.1:0-1616 GCF_014905685.2 Nematolebias whitei | reverse complement strand
TCTAAAAAAATTAGCATATTGTGATAAAGGTAATTATTTTCCATAATGTAATGATAAAAATGAAACTTTCATATATTTCAGATTCATTGCACACCAACTGAAATATTTCAGGTCTTTAATTGTTTTAATACTGATGATTATGCATACAGCTCATGAAAACCCAAAATGCCTGTCCCAAAAAATGAGCATATCATGAAAAGGTTCTCTAAACAAGCTATTAACCTAACCATCTGAATCAACGACGTAACTCTAAACACCTGCAAAAGATTCCTGAGGCTTTTAAAAACTCCCAGCCTTGTTCATTACTCAAAACCACAATCATGGGTAAGACTGCCGACCTGACTGCTGTCCAGAAGGCCATCATTGACACCCTCAAGCAAGAGGGTAAGACACAGAAAGAAATTGCTGAACCAATAGGCTGTTCCCAGAGTGCTGTGTCAAGGCACCTCAGTGGGAAGTCTGTGGGAAGGGAAAAGTGTGGCAGAAAACGCTGCACAACGAGAAGAGGTGACCGGACCCTGAGGAGGATTGTGGAGAAGGGCCGATTCCAGACCTTGGGGGACCTGCGGAAGCAGTGGACTGAGTCTGGAGTAGAAACATCCAGAGCCACCGTGCACAGGCGTGTGCAGGAAATGGGCTACAGGTGCCACAATCCCCAGGTCAAGCCACTTTTGAACAAGAGACTGCGTCAGAAGCATCTCGCCTAGGATTGCTGCTGAGTGGTCCAAAGTTATGTTCTCTGATTACAGTAAATTTTGCATTTCCTTTGGAAATCAAGGTCCCAGAGTCTGGAGGAAGAGAGGAGACACAGAATTCACATTGCTTGAGGTCCAGTGTCAAGTTTCCACAGTCACTGGGGTGTCATGTCATCTGCTGGTGTTGGTCCACTGTGTTTTATCAAGGGCAGGGTCAATGCAGCTAGCTATCAGGAGATTTTGGAGCACTTCATGCTTCCATCTGCTGAAAAGCTTTATGGAGATGAAGATTTCATTTTTCAGCACGACCTGGCACCTGCTCCCAGTGCCAAAACCACTGGTAACTGGTTTACTGACCATGGTATTACTGTGCTCAATTGGCCTGCCAACTCTCCTGACCTGAACCCCATAGAGAACCTGTGGGATATTGTGAAGAGAAAGTTGAGAGAACAAGACCCAACACTCTGGATGAGCTTAAGGCCGCTATCGAAGCATCCTGGGCCTCCATAACACCTCAGCAGTGCCACAGGCTGATTGCCTCCATGCCACGCAGCATTGAAACAGTCATTCATGCAAAAGGATTCCCGACCAAGTATTGAGTGCATAACTGAACATGATTATTTGAAGGTTGGCGTTTTTTGTATTAAAAACACTTGTCTTTCATTGGTGGGATGAAATATGCTCATTTTTTGGGACAGGCATTTTGGGTTTTCATGAGCTGTATGCCATAATCATCAGTATTAAAACAATTAAAGACCTGAAATATTTCAGTTGGTGTGCAATGAATCTGAAATATATGAAAGTTTCATTTTTATCATTACATTATGGAAAATAATGACCTTTATTACAATATGCTCATTTTTTGAGAAGGAATTGTATATATATATATACTATATATATATATATATATATATATATATA
>NW_023630886.1:0-1616 GCF_014905685.2 Nematolebias whitei | reverse complement strand
GTTTCCCTAGTGTTTCCTCGTCAGTTTAATTGTTGCCACCTTTGTCTAGTCACACCTGTTGTAATCACGTCTTGTCTTGTCCTTGTATATAAGCCTCTTGTTCTGTGTTGTTCTTTTGTCGGGTCGTATTCGTTGGGTCTCTGCGTTCTCCTGTGTTCTCCTGCGTTCTCCTGCGTCTCCCCTGAGCTCCCTGAGTTTCCCTCTGAGCCTTCCATCTATTTGTAAGTTTTGCTGCCACGTCAGCTATTATTTTGTTCTTTATTTACTATTAAAAAATACTTATTTTTGTAATCTGCCGAGTTGAGTCCTGTCTGCACAATTGGGTTCGTTCCTGTCCACAAAATCCTGACATTACGACCCGACCACATATCAGAACCCAGCGGGCAGGGCTCTCTCGGCAACTCACCTTTTTTCTATTTCTCCTCCGAGCCTTCCTGTGATGAGCGAGCGTACAATCCGGTGCGGCGGGTTCTGGACCAGACCCGTCCGCCCACAAGGACGTTTTGACCAGGAGGTGGAAGTCCTGTCTTCACCACTCCTGGTTCTCGAAGAAAACAGGGCTCGGCACCGGGGAACCCACCAGGCTCCTGCTTTTGAGTCCGCCTCGCCCGGCTACTCGGGATGGACGTCGGGGGAGGACGAAGAAATCGAGGATGAGTTCTGTTTTGCTCCTGTCCCCCGACCATCCCGCCGTCGCCGGGGAGGTAGGAAGCGGTCCCGAGGGCAGCCCGCGGCGACCGGGCCGGTTTCATCGGCCGGGCAGAATAATAGAGTTGGTTCCGGTGTTTTTGTGGGAGCTGGTCTCGCCGCCTCACCTCACAGGTTTTCGGTGGGGGCGAGGTCCAGCGTCCCGCGGGAGCTCCGGTCCACTCCTGTTCGGTTCGGCGAGTCCGGTCCACGTGACGTTACGGGGGCGGGTTCCGTCGCCTCACCTTCCAGGTTTCTGGTGGGGGCGGAATCCGGCCTCCCACCGTCACATCGTGCCGCGGCTGTCCAACCCAGTCAGACCGTGCCTCCTGGGCATTCTCCCAGTGACTCTGTGGGGGCGTGTTCTGCCGACCCACCTCCCAAGTTTCCGGTGGGGGCGACACCTGACACCACATCCACACATAGTGACACTTGCCCGTCAATCACATATTCACCCCATGATTTTGCATACATAAACCAGACTTTATTAGATTTATTCACTTCTGCTAAAAATAACCCGGACTGCTCAGATGTTTTGTTTTCCCTGATGGAGGAATTTTTAGTTTTACGGCCAGGCCTCCTTCTGATCCCAGAGTACAACCGATTATTAATAGAAATAAGGTCTCTCATCACACCCAAGGTCACTAATACACAGTCTGAATCCATAATCCATCCTGCACCTATTGGCACCACCATCACTTCTGAACTTTCCTCTGCTCCTCTGACTCCTGCACCCATCATCTTCGCTGCTGTTCCACCTGCTGAGCTCCTCGCCGTTGGTGCACCTGCTCCTGTTGCCTCAGAATCAGTTTCTGTTTCCCGTCGCCGCCGCCACCGCAGAAGATCAGTTCCTGCCGTCACCGCAGAGGAGTCAGTTCCTGCCTCCGCTGCAGCTCTCCAGGCTCCCACGCCGTCTGCTGCAGAGCCAC
>NW_023630885.1:0-1616 GCF_014905685.2 Nematolebias whitei | reverse complement strand
TCCAGGCTCTGGGACCTCGATCTTCTACTTTCACTGCTTCACCAGGCACTGAGACCTCAATCTTCCACTTCCACTGCTTTCCCAGGCTCATAGATCTTGATTTTCAACTTCCACTACTCTTCCAGGATCCGAGTCCTCCATCTTCAACTTCCACTGCTCTCCCATTCTCTGAGTCCTCCATCTTCCACTTCTCCTGCTCCTCCAGGCACCGAGATCTCGATCATCCACATCTACAGCTCCTCCATGCTCCGAGACCTTGATCTTTTACTTCTGCTGCTCCTCCTGGCTCCGAGACCTCAACCTTAAACTTCCACAGCTCCTCCAGGCTCCGAGACCTCAATCTTCCTCATCTACTAGTCTCCCAGGCCCCGATACTTTGATTTTCAACTTCCATTACTCTGCCAGGCTCCGAGACATCCATCTTCCACTTACACTGCTCCTCCAGCCTCTAAGACCTTGATCTTCGACTTCTACTGCTCCTCCTGACATCCATCTTCCACTTACACTGCTCCTCCAGCCTCCAAGACCTCAATCCTCAACTTCCACTGCTCCTCCATGCTCCGAGATATCGGTCATCCACTTCCACTGCTCCTCCTGGCTCCGAAATCTCGATCTACCACTTCCACTGCTCCTCCAGGCTCCGAGACCTCGATCTTCCACTGCTCTCCCAAGCTCCGAGACACTTCCATTGCTCCTCCAGGCTCTGAGACCTTGATCTTCTACTTACTCTGCTCCTCCATGCCTGAGACCTCGATCTTCCACTTTCATTGCTCTCCTATGCTCCAAGACCTTGATCTTCCACTTCCACTTCTCCTCCAGGTTCTGAGACCTCGATCTTCCACTTCCACTGCTCTCCCTGAGATCTCGATCTACTACTTCCACTGCTTTCCCAGGCTCTGAGCCCCTTCCACTGCTCCTCTAGGTTCCGAGACCTTGATCTTCCACTTGTACTGCTCCTCCTGGCTCCTAGGCCTTGACCTTCCACTTACAATGCTCATCCAGGCTCTAAGACCTCCATCTTCCACTTCCACTGCTCTCCCAGGCTCTGAGACATCAATCTTCCACTTCCACTGCTCCTCCAGGCTACTAGGCCTTGACCTTCCACACACAATGCTCATCCAGGCTCTGAGAAGTCGATCTTCCACTTCCACTGCTCCTCCACGCTCTGATACCTCATTCTTCGACTTCCACTGCTCCTCCAGGCTCCAAGACACTTCCATTGCTCTTCCTTGCTCTGAGACAACGATCTTCCACTTCCACTGCGCCTCTAGGCTCTGAGACCTCGATCATCCACTTCCACTGCTCCTCCAGGCTCTTAGACCTTGATCTTACACTTCTGATGCTCCTCATGGCTCAGAGACCTCAATCTTCAACTTCCACAGCTCCTCCAGGCTCTGAGACCTTGATTTTAAACGTCCACTACTCTCCCACACTCCGAGATCTCCACCTTCCACTTCCACTGCTCCTCAAGGCTCTGAGACCAAGTTCTTCCACTTCCATTGCTCCTCCAGGCTCTAAGACCTTTATGTTCGACTTCCACTGCTCCTCCATGATCCGAGACCTCAATCTTCAACTTTCACAGCTCCTCCAGGCTCTGAGACCTCAATCTTCCACAT
>NW_023630884.1:0-1616 GCF_014905685.2 Nematolebias whitei | reverse complement strand
CTCTCTTTTCTACCTCCTCCATTTACAGGTTGGCAACAATAGGAGAAACTGGCGACCCCATAGCACACCCATGTTTCTGCCTATAATATTGCTCCCCATATGTGAAGTAGGTTGACTGCAGGCACAGTTTCAAGAGTTGACACAGTTGTTCTGTGGAAAGCGTGGTCCTGCTGCTCAGAGTGGTGTCTGATTTTAATTTTAAACTGACCACCTCTACTGCATCATCAACAGGAATGCACGTAAAGAGTGATGTGACATCAAAAGAGACCATTGTTTCATCAGTCTCCATGATGACATCCCTCACCTTATCCACAAAGTCCATGGTGTTCTGTATGTGGTGTTCTGAGCTGACAACTAAAGGGATGAGTACAGATGCCAGATATTTGGAAACATTGTAAGTGACAGAGTTAATCATGCTAACAATAGGTCTTAAAGGTACACCTTGTTTGTGGATTTTAGGTAAACCATACAGACTAGGTGTGGCCTCCCCTGGGTACAGTCTGTGGTACAGAATACGGTCAATAGCCTTGTCCTGCTCCAAATTTTTCAGGCAATCTATTAACTTCTTCTTGTAACCACTTCCTGGATCTCTTTTCAGAGGTTCATAAGTGGTTACATCCTCTTTAAAACAATATTTGATAAACATCCACATGTTGTTTGTTCACTCTGTAGTAATTTACAAAAATATTTCTGGTTATTTACTAGCATAAATATCACATGAAGCATCAAAGGGTTATGTTTTATAAAGTCAAAGTTCTGCTTCAGAAGTGGATCCATTTGTCATCACATTACAAAGTTTATTTAAATGTTACTTATTTAGAAATATTTTAATATTTTAGTACTTACATGGCTTTTTTGGAAACTTTGACCACTGGCAGCAGCCTCAGAATAGACTTCTAGTCATTAGAATATTCCCTCGGGTTGAAATCATCCAGAATTTCTCCTCATGTCAGTAAGATGAAGACCAGAGCTGAACACTGAGCAGGAGACAGTTCATCTGTGGAGAGACTTCCTGAACTCAGATACTGTTGGATCTTCTCCACTAGAGAACCATCATTCAGTTCATTCAGACAGTGGAACAGATTGATGCTTTTCTCTGCAGACAGATTCTTACTGATCCGATTCTTGATGTACTGGACTGTTTCCTGATTGGTCTGTGAGCTACTTCCTGTCTGTGTCACCAGGCCTCGTAGGAGAGTCTGATTGGTCTGCAGTGAAAGACCCAGGAGGAACCAGAGGAACAAGTCCAGATGTCCATTTGGACTCTGTAAGGCCTTGTTCACAGCACTCTGATGGAGATCATTAAGATTTATATTTTTAAATAACTTGGACGACAAAGAAACTGTTTGTTGTTTTTCTACCATCAAATTGAGCCCAGAGTTGATGAAGGTCAGATGAACATGAAGAGCAGCCAGAAACTCCTGAACACTCAGATGGACGAAGCAGAACACCTTGTCCTGGTACAGGCCTCTCTCCTCTTTAAAGATCTGTGTGAACACTCCTGAGTACACTGAGGCTGCTCTGATATAGATGCCACACTCTGTCAGGTCTGATTCATAGAAGATCAGATTCCCTTTCTGCAGCTGCTCAAAAGCCACTTTTCCCAGAGACTCAAT
>NW_023630883.1:0-1616 GCF_014905685.2 Nematolebias whitei | reverse complement strand
TGAAGGTCTTCAGAGGCAAGTCTTGACTGGAGGCTTAGTTCACTACAGTCCCCCTTTTGGAAATCATCGCCTGTCCATGGGGATGAATTCCAACATGAACTTACGCATCCGAATGTCCTTGAGCTTGATGTAATCTAGCAAGAGGAAAACAAAAGTTAAAGAAGGTAATCCTACAACGGTTTAGGTAATTCCACAATGTTGTTGGTAATTCCATAATGTTGTTGGTAATTCCATTGTAGCAATGCTTTAACCCCTTGGAAACAAAGTCTGTAATCCATTGGAAAAAGTCATATAATCCACAACGATAAATCCACAACGATTGGAGGTGTTGATTGATCAGCATGCAGAGGGGTTCCCTTGATTGAACTGAAGATGCGGCCACTGGATGCAGGTTGGAGACCAACGTCAGGATTGTAGGTCCCCTCCAGCGAAGGTCGTCGCTGGGTGACGTCCAGTCGGTGCTGTTCTGGTTCTATGTGTCATGCAATTAAGTGGTTTAAGGTGGGCTTATGAAGGGGATTTTACATAAGGCCTTAACCTATATGCACCTGGTGTGTAAGCTATTATGGTTGGGAACAGTTACAGCTACCAGTTAAGGGGTGGAACATGCTGAAAAGGGTAGTTATAGGGGTCTATACCTACAGAAGGGTGTTCCAACTATACCACCATCGCTAACTCTGTCTATGTTAGACTTACATGGCCACTATAGTTGGTTTACTTGTCTGTTGCCTTTTAGACGAACGACTTGAGATTGGGTGTTTGGTTTCCCATAAATGTTTTGGAGTCTATGGCGAGACTCATTAAAAAGAATTAGCTATCCCCCCGAATAGAATTGTTCGAGTAGGTTCGGCTTGAAGATGGTGAGACCAATGTAAGTTATGGTACTTAAGGTAGCATTTACTACATTGACTCTTCAACGATTAGGTTTTAACGAGTGAACTGCATGTTGGCATAGTTAAAGTCCTTTACAGTCTCCATTTAAAATACATACAAAACTCATTCTTACTGAGGTGCTCAGAAACAAATATCAAAACCAAATAAACAACGTTTCAACATCGACAAGAGTAGTGACTAAGCAACTAGAAACATCGCTTCACTGCTCCTCCTCACCCTGGTTGTCAGATTCAATCACGCTGTCCCGTAGGAGTTGTTTCTTTGCACACCTTGTGTGGTTTAACCTGGTTTCAATGTACCCATTTAACAATTGGCTCTTTTTGGCCTTTACTGATTTTTATCTGATAGACAACTGGAGACAGTTTGTCCGTTATCAGATGGGGTCCAGTCCATTTGGGCATCAGTTTATGGGCGAGAGTTCCGGTCCCGGACTCTCTTCTCCCAGTTGTGGGGGCAAACGTGTAGTACCAGACCCTGTCTCCCACTCGGAGTTCCTCGTGAGAGGCCTTTTGGTCGTATTACGCTTTGCGTCCTTCAGCTGATTTTTCCAGGTTTTTCTGGGCGAAAGCAAAAGTGTTTTTAAGGTGTTTTTCCAAGTCTTTCATGTATTGTTGTGTAGTGTAGGCTGTTGCCATGGCAGCATCGCCTGGTTGGTACAACAGGTGTAGAGGGAGAGTCATTTGTCGACCCGTCATCATCTCGAAAGGAGAGATGCCAGTCGA
>NW_023630882.1:0-1617 GCF_014905685.2 Nematolebias whitei | reverse complement strand
TGTAAAAGTAGGTTTTCCAGAAACTTACGCTCAACAACAACAAGATTAAATCCTAAGAAAATAACTTTTTGTTCAGTACATGTGAAAACAGATATTATATAGTAAGATATATATATATATTTTTTTTTTTCCACAAACACCTCCTTTCTCTGTGTGACACTAGGGGTCTGGGATGGAGGGGGGGGGGGGCACATTGTTGGGGTCTGGGCTGTGGGTGGGCTTTGGGCCTTGGGGGCGGTCAGTGATAGGGCCGGTGCTTCGGTTCCTCCTGGGCTGTTCCGATTCTTTTAATCTAGGTTCCTGGTTGCGATGGCCGGCACTTTGACCGGGGTGGCTGCCGGCTTTCGGCGGGGGGTCGGCTATGGTAGTGTATGTGTGGTCATTGGTGGTGTAGGGCGGCGATTGGGGGCATGGCTTCGCCTCATCAGGGCACTGGCTGGTCTTCCTGTGTGGCATTTGCGGTGGGGGTGCTGTGTGTGTGTGTGGGGGGGTGCATAGATGGCGTGCTGGGGCGTCTCCGGGCCTATGGTGCGGGGCTCTTGATGTGGGGGCCGGCCCTCCTCAGCTGCGGCTCCCTGCTGCTCTGCCCCTTGGGCTGGGGCCGGCCTGTGGTCGCTGTCAGGTAGATGGTGCATGCGGTCGACCCGACAGAGATTCTGTCGGGCTATCTGTGTGTGCCTGTTGGTTGCTCAGGTTGGGTTTTTGGTGGTCCCCCCTCTCTTGGATCAATTTGGGCCCCACGTTTGGTGTGGGGCCCACTACCCCCGGTCGTGCCCCCCTTTGGCGGGGGACCCCCTTCCCGCCGGTGCTTTGGTGGCTCTCGGTGTCTGGGCTGGGTGGTGGGGTGCACGTCGGTCCGCCCTGGTTGCTGCCTGGCGGGGCCTGGGTGCCCTGGCTCTGTCGGGGCTCTGCCGGGGGGTGGTATGGCCTCGGGGCTTGGGGCTCGGTGTCCATGGCCGGATCTACTTGGGGGGGGGCATGGGTCGCCGGCCGGACCTGTGGGCTCGTCGCTGCAGCTTCCTGGAGGCTCTGCATTGTGGTGGCTGGGGTCACCCGGTTCTTTCCTCTGCTCCTCTCTGGGAGGGTGCGGTTCTCCCTGTTGGGAGACTCCTGGGGCTCCAGGCCTGTGGGCCGCTGTGTGTCTGTGGCTCCGGTCCTCCCTATGTTGCCATTGTGTCCTGGGGGGGGCGGGTCTGTGGGCCCCCGCGTCCACTATTGGGCATTCTTTTGGAGAAATCTGGTGGTGGCGGGCGTGCTTGCGCGGGTGTTTGAATTCAGGTGCTTTGACAGATGCACGCTAGGTTGGGTAGTGGTGGAAGCTAGATGATTCCTTGTGTGATGTCGAATGTTTCATGGTGATATTGTGGGTGGCATTGTGCTGTGCATGTTGTTTTGTCGTGGTGGTCTCTCGTTTTATCTATTTCTCTTTTATTATTTATTTATTCTTCTTTCTTCTCTTTCTTTAAAAAAAAAAAAAAAATGAGCAATGATGATAAGTTCATTGAAACACTTCACAATGTTTCTACACTTAAACTGAGCTAAAAAAAAAATAAAAAAAAATGAGTGAACTCTCTCGTTTGCTGGGTGAGTCCGATATTTATTATGTCAAAATGGGTC
>NW_023630881.1:681-1617 GCF_014905685.2 Nematolebias whitei | reverse complement strand
CCTGAAATTCTGTGCTCGGGTCATTTGAACACCCCAAAATCCTTCAGTTTTATCAACAGTACTGTTATAAGCCAACTTTCCAATAAATGGACCCCTGTGTTTAGGCTTTACCCCATTAATATTATAAGTAAACGCTTCCTTTGGCAGTGCTACTTAATATGAACTTAATTCTAACAGATACAAGAGCCGTGCTAGTTCAGTGTTTATTTACTCCAATGCACTTAAAATTAAATAAACCTACAATATTTTCTCCCCTCCCTGGGCTGCCACCTTACCGTGGTGGAGGGGTTTGAGTGTCCCAGTGATCCTAGGAGCTATGCTGTCAGGGGCTTTATGCCCCTAGTAGGGTCACCCATGGCAGACAGGTCCTAGGTGAGGGACCAGACAAAGTGCAGCCCAAAGACCCCAATGATGAGAAACACAAATGGACCTAGTGTTCCCTTGCCCAGACGTGGGTCACCGGGGCCCCACTCTGGAGTCAGGCCTGGAGGTGGGGCACGCGGGCGAGCGCCTGGTGGCCGGGCTTTTACCCATGGAGCTCGGCCGGGCACAGCCCGAAGAGGAGACCTGGGTCCCCCTTCCCATGGGCTCACCACCTGTGGGAGGGGCCAAAGGGGTCGGGTGCAATGTGGGATGGGTGGTGGCCGAGGGCGGGGACCCTGGCGGTCTGATCCTCGGCTACAGAAGCTGGCTATTGGGACGTGGAATGTCACCTCACTGTTGGGGAAGGAGCCTGAGCTGGTGTGTGAGGCTGAGAGGTTCCGGCTAGAAATAGTCGGACTCACCTCTACGCATGGCTCGGGCTCTGGAACCAGTTTCCTTGAGAGGGGCTGGACACTCTTCCACTATGGAGTTGCCCCTGGTGAGAGGCGCCGAGCAGGCGTGGGCATACTTATTGCCCCCTAACTTGGTGCCTGTGTATTGGGGTTCACCCCG
>NW_023630881.1:0-581 GCF_014905685.2 Nematolebias whitei | reverse complement strand
TTATCCACCCTTTCTGGAGTCCTTGGAGGGGGTACTGGAAAGTGCACCTTCTGGGGACTCCCTTGTTCTGCTGGGGGACTTCAATGCTCATGTGGGCAATGACAGTGAGACCTAGAGGGGTGTGGTTGGGAGGAACGGCCCCCCTGATCTGAACCAGAGTGGTGTTCTTTTGTTGGACTTCTGTGCTCGTCATGGATTGTCAATAACGAACACCTTGTTCAAGCATAAGGGTGTCCATATGTGCTCTTGGCACCAGGACACCCTAGGCCGCAGTTCGATGATCGACTTTGTCATCGTCTCATCTGATCTGCGGCCACATGTCTTGGACACTTGGGTGAAGACAGGGGCGGAGCTGTCAACTGATCACTACCTGGTAGTGAGTTGGCTCCGATGGTGGGGGAGGATGCCGGTCAGACCTGGCAGACCCAAACGTATTGTGAGGGTTTGCTGGAAACGTCTGGCAGAGTCTCCTGTGAGACGGAGTTTCAACTCCCACCTCCGAGAGAACTTTGAACATGTTCCGAGGGAGGTGGGTGTCAGGGTTTGGTGGACAAGAACGAACCCAGTAGCGCAGACAGGAC
>NW_023630880.1:0-1617 GCF_014905685.2 Nematolebias whitei | reverse complement strand
TAACCTGATATCAAAACTAAGCCTAAGGTCAAAACCCTTGACCTTAAGAACCTTGTGGGACAGAAACTGTTATTTCATTGATCTGCATCCAGAAATACAGTTTGACCCATCCTGAGACTTTCTTTCTTGAATTAATCAAGTAGAAATGACAATTCTCTATGATCATTACTATTTTACAAATGTTTTGATAATCAAATTGTGTTAGTTCAAACAATATTTACAGGTTGAAGAGAACTACTCATTTTTATTTTACATAAACAGTAAGTAATGATTTTTATTCCTCATTCAAAGAAGAAATCAGGTTAATATGCATTTCTTGATTTTTCTGTCTTCAATGAGCAAATTTGTAAGTGTGTTAAAGTTCAGGTTTCGGTCAACTAAGTAGTTTACTGAAAAGAAATGTCATGTTTAACTTTTACAGCAAGATACTGAGTAGAGACTCCACGAAGTCTGGTTTTCTCCAATAATCTTTCTGTCTGTTTTAAACAATCTTAATCTCTATCCTTGACTTTCCATAACACCTTACATCACAAACCACACCTCTGTTCTGGTCCATCCACGAATCAGAAAGCTCTCAAATGAACCGGAAGTATAGCCCGTTTAAATGTGGCGACTTCCCAGTTCAACTGGGGGAAGAAGTTTTTCAGAGCTTGAAAGAGTTTCCTGGAGAAGAGTTCCAGAGTTTAACTCTCTGAAGAGAGTTAAAGAGTTTGGGAGTTCTTGGATGCAAACGCAGGCATTCAGGAGGCTTCTATTAGGAGCAAGCTGAACCAAGAGACGATTGTGGGAATTATAACTTCTGTTTGGATAACTTCACACGACTCCAAAGGTTCTTAGCTGTCCTCCCGGAGACGCTGAAAGAGTCAAAAGGAGAACTCTACACCGACGCTGATTCTATCATCTGCAAGGTAAAAGTTCTATTTCGACCAAGCGTACCGTTGGCCAAGCTGATTTTCCAAAGAGCGTGTTGTTCTGGTACTACAGATAAATTCCCTCACACATCTCTCTGTAAGATATATCTCCATTTTCATCTTTAAACTCTCCTTTCTGCTAGAAAATTAATCCAGATGTTTTCATTAATGTCTGTGGTGAAGCAACGGAAAATCATGGCCGTATGGTTTTCCTGGTTGTAAGCTGATTAATTGATGTCTGCCGTTTTAGCTGAAAAGTGAAAACAATCGCCGTATTGTTCTCACTTCCTGTAAAACTATGCTGTTGTTATTTTCATATTTTGACAAATTAATGTAAATGTTTGATGTTAAACTTTGATTCTGTAAATAAATGACCGCATTCATTTTGATGGGTCAAAGATAAATAACGTCTCTCGTTACATTTCTGTTAAATTCAATGCACGACATTTACACAGTCAGAAAAATGAAGAACCCGTTTAATGTATGAATATATCTCAGCATCTGTTCATACTACATATATATGTATATACATATATATATGTGTATATACATACATACATATCTCTATCTATGTCTATCTATCTATATATATACATACATACATATATATATATACACATACATACATATATATACACACACATATATATATATATATATATATATATATATATATACACACACATATATATATATATATATATAT
>NW_023630879.1:0-1618 GCF_014905685.2 Nematolebias whitei | reverse complement strand
TAACATCTAAGATATGAACTAAGAAAAACATCAACTAAATATACACTAAGCACTCATAACATAAAACATTGAACATCACCACAAACATGAACATGAGTCTGTGAGCAGATGTGCACGCATGAACACATCAACATTGAAACAGATCAGCAGCAACATGAAACAGATCAGCAGCAACATGATATGATTTTTCACAGTGATTATTCTAGTTAGAGATTCATGAGTCTAACAGCCTCAGGGTAGAAGCTGTTCCTCAGTCTAGTGGTTCTACACTTAATGCTCCTTAACCTCCTTCCTGAGGGGAGTGGGGCAAAAAGTGTGTGTGCTGGGTGGGTGGGGTCCTTCATGATGCAGGTGGCCCTCTTCCTGCATCTGGAGGTGTAGATGTCTGTGATGGTGGGGAGACTGATTCCAACAGATTTCTGTGCAGCCTTCACCACTCTCTGCAAAGCTTTTCTTTCTGCAGCTGTGCAGCCTCCATGCCACACATTGATGCTCGAGCACAGGATGCTCTCCACTGCACACCTGTAGAAGGAGGTGAGGACTGAGCTTCCCAGACCAGCTCGCCTCAGCCGTCTGAGGAAGTAGAGTCTCTGATGAGCTTTCTTGATCAGGCTGGTGGTGTTGTTGCTCCAGCTGAGGTTGTCATTCATGTGTACACCCAAGTACTTGTAGCTGGAGACCACTTCCACCGCAGATCCTCTTATGTTCAGGGGGGTGTAGGTGTTTTTGTTCCTTCTGAAGTCCACAATCATCTCCTTTGTCTTCTTCACATTGATGTGAAGGTTATTCTCTCTGCACCAGCTCTCCAGGTGTTCCACCTCCTGCCTGTAGCTGGACTCATCATTGTTTGTGATGCATCCCACCACCGCTGTATCATCCGCAAACTTTACAATGTGACAGCCTGGACGGGTAGCTGCACAATCATATGTGAGCAGAGTAAACAGGAGGGGGCTCAACACACATCCCTGAGGAGAGCCAGTGCTGAGGGTTATGGTGGAGGAGGAGAGGTTGTGGATCCTCACTAACTGTGGTCTGTTTGTTAAAAAGTCTAGTACCCAGTTGCAGATGGAGGGGCTTAGTCCTAGTGTGGATAGTTTGTCCATCAGGGTTTGGGGGATCATGGTGTTGAAGGCGGATGTGAAGTCCACAAAGAGCATACGGACGTAAGAGTTTTTCTGCTCCAGGTGGTTGAGTGCAGTGTGGACCACAGAGGAGATTGCATCCTCTGTTGATCGGTTCTCACGGTATGCATACTGATGAGGGTCCTCGTTGATGTTGATGGTTGTTTTGATGTGAGTCATGACCAGTTTTTCGAAGCATTTAGCGACTATCGGGGTGAGGGCCACTGGCCGATAGTCATTCAGACCAGTCACTGTAGAGCTTTTTGGGACTGGGATGATGGTGGCAGTCTTCAGGCAGGTGGGAACTGTCTCCAGAGTAAGTGAGGTGTTAAAGATATGTTATTTTTAAAGATATGTTATTACATGTTATGTAATATGTTATTTATATGACTGTATTAGAAGCGTAACTTTGAATTTTACCTGTTTAAAGGTGCCTTTGGACGAAATATTATAAAAATACTGAGCTGAGCTTTAAAAATATTATTCAGATAATTGCT
>NW_023630878.1:0-1618 GCF_014905685.2 Nematolebias whitei | reverse complement strand
TATTTGTCATACAACTAGTGGCACGTACCAACGTGACTCACTACAAAATTGTTCCCTCCACTTGCTCGGAGCTGACACTCTGTACTACCTTGGACAAACAAACAAAACAAAAACAAAAAAAGAAGGCTTACCTTCCTTCTTATACAGTACACAGTGTTACACCTATCTTGAATATCTTGCCGAAAAATATTTTAAGGTTTACTTGCATTCCCTGTTCAATTCCGGTTCAGAAATACACTCACTTCAAAAACTACAAACATTCATTATTCAAATCCTTCACTGATGGGGAATGTTGACATACAGCTTGTTAACGTTAATATTTGAAGTATTTTTGTACACGTATTACTTATTAACATATTAAAAATACAATTAACTTTCAGGTTGCAAGGTAATAAAATTAAATAGGATTGCCAACGGGGTGAATATTCTTTGCAACACACACTTGTTAGCTCTGTGTTTCAGCTGTTATGTGACAATCTTGATTTGATGTTGACAATGTTCTTATAGCCTCCTCTATTTTAGCAACCTTAATGTTATTTTTTCCTCTCTTGAACCTGAATCAACTTTTCTTATAATATCCACCTTTCTCTTGATGTTTGTTGTGTCTGAATATATGACTCGTATAGTGTTTTTATTTATTTGCTTTTTCAGTCTCATTCATTGCGTATTCCACTTTAGGTGGATACTGTAGCTTCTGGCTTTGGAGAGACCCATTTTCTTTTACATTTTCAGTGAACTTATTTCTTTCTTCACTCTTATTTCCAGGTCTGAGTTAATGTCTTGTCCTCCAGTGCTGGTAATTGCTTGGCTCTGCCAGAAAAGGGAAGGAATACTAATTTGACAACAAGGTGACAAATGTTAAGAAGTTGTGTGCATCACTTTAACCAGGCAATACATTTTAAAACATGCAGATAAGATTTTTTATTTTATGAAGTTCACTACAGCTGCATGTTTATATCTTTTTGCAATAACATTTTGTAATTTGACTAATATCTGTGCTATATATTTTTTTTACAAAACATAGTTTTAACACAATGCAAGCCCTACCTATAAGTAAATTATTACTATGTTACATACTATATGTTTAACAAATAAAATTATAATCTAAAGTGTAAAAAAATATGGACATTGTGCAACATATCATGCAAGAGATTATAAGAACAATTCTGGAGTTTCACTGGCTGCACGCTTTGCATGCACCCATTTTATAGAACCAATCCTTTCAATTACGAGTTCCTGCCACCTAGCAAATGCGTGCTAATTTATGAGCTCCTAAGTAGCTGGCCTGGATGAAAAATTCTGCATACTCTTCACCTGCTACAAAACGAGTGTTCAGCATCTTTTTGTGAATATGAAAAGACTGCTAAATTAAAGCACCCATATTGTGCGCATGAAGCTTCTCTTCTGCAGGAAACACTGCTCTTTAAGTGACTGAAACATTTATTTGTGATTATTACAAAAATGTGAGTAATGGCTGCTTTGGGTCATCTTAAAAAATATAAGCATCTTATAGGCAACTGTATGGTATCAATTTGATCAAACACAGTAGATTGAACTGTTTCGAGATCTGACTTAAAGAAGAGCTATAATATGAGTCCTAATATAGTATAGTATATAT
>NW_023630877.1:814-1618 GCF_014905685.2 Nematolebias whitei | reverse complement strand
ATATATATATGCATATATATATATATGCATATGTATATATATACATATATATATATATATGTATGTATATATATGCATATATATATACATGTATGCATATATATATACATGTATGTATATATATGTATGTATATATATGTATATATGTTTGTATATGTATGTATGTATGTATTATATGTATGTATGTATGTATATGTATGTATATATATATGTATATGTATGTATATATATGTATGCATATATATACATATGCATATATATGTATATATATATGTATATATATATATATGTATATGTATATATATATGTATATGTATCTATATGTATGTATGTATATGTATATGTCTATGTATGTATATATGTATATGTATATGTCTATGTATGTATTTATGTACATGTATGTATGTATGTATATATGTACATGTATGTATGTATGTATGTATATATGTATATATGTATGTATGTATATATGTATGCATATTGTATATATGTATTTATGTATATATGTATATATGTATTTGTATAAATGTATGTTTGTTTATATGTATTTGTATATATATGTATGTACATATATGAATATGTATAAATATGTATGTATGTGTATATATGTATGTGTGTATATAAATGTAAGTATGTATATGTGTGTATGTATATATGTGTATGTATGTATATATATGTATATATGTATGTATATATATGTATGTATATGTTTGTATATGTGTATATCTATGTATGTTTATATATATATGTTTATATATGTGTATATATGTTTGTATATGTGTATATCTATGTATGTATATATAT
>NW_023630877.1:0-804 GCF_014905685.2 Nematolebias whitei | reverse complement strand
ATATATATATGCATATATATATATATGCATATGTATATATATACATATATATATATATATGTATGTATATATATGCATATATATATACATGTATGCATATATATATACATGTATGTATATATATGTATGTATATATATGTATATATGTTTGTATATGTATGTATGTATGTATTATATGTATGTATGTATGTATATGTATGTATATATATATGTATATGTATGTATATATATGTATGCATATATATACATATGCATATATATGTATATATATATGTATATATATATATATGTATATGTATATATATATGTATATGTATCTATATGTATGTATGTATATGTATATGTCTATGTATGTATATATGTATATGTATATGTCTATGTATGTATTTATGTACATGTATGTATGTATGTATATATGTACATGTATGTATGTATGTATGTATATATGTATATATGTATGTATGTATATATGTATGCATATTGTATATATGTATTTATGTATATATGTATATATGTATTTGTATAAATGTATGTTTGTTTATATGTATTTGTATATATATGTATGTACATATATGAATATGTATAAATATGTATGTATGTGTATATATGTATGTGTGTATATAAATGTAAGTATGTATATGTGTGTATGTATATATGTGTATGTATGTATATATATGTATATATGTATGTATATATATGTATGTATATGTTTGTATATGTGTATATCTATGTATGTTTATATATATATGTTTATATATGTGTATATATGTTTGTATATGTGTATATCTATGTATGTATATATAT
>NW_023630876.1:0-1618 GCF_014905685.2 Nematolebias whitei | reverse complement strand
GTAAAGAGTGATGTGACATCAAAAGAGACCATTGTTTCATCAGTCTCTATGATGACATCCCTCACCTTATCCACAACACACCACACCACATACAGAACACCATGGACTTTGGGTAGACAGCAGATGCTGTAGACAGCAGATAAAATCCATCCATTATCTTCCGCTTGTTCCAAAGTCGGGTCGTGGGGGCAGCAGCTTGAGCAAGGAGACCAAGACATCTCTTTCCATAGCCACCTCTTCCAGCTCTTCTTAAGGGGAGCCCAAGGCATTCCCAGGCCAACCAAGATACATAGTCTCTCCAGTGTGTCCTGGGTCTTCCCCGGGGTCTGCTCCCAGTCGGACACGCCCAAAGCACCTCCTAGGGAGGTGTCCAGGGGCATTCTTAGCAGCCACCTCAACTAACCTCCTCAACTGGCTCCTCTCGATGTGGAGGAGTAGCGGTTCTACTCCGAGTCTCTCCTAGGTAACTGAACTTCTCACCCTATCGCTAAGGGAGAGTCCAACTACCCTGCGGAGGAAACTCATTCCATCCACCTGTATTTGCAATCTCATTCTTTCTGTCACTACCCAGAGTTCATATGACCATAGATGAGGGTAGGAACGTAGACCAACTGGTATACAGAGAGCTTTGCCTTACAGCTCAGCTCCCTCTTCACCACAGTGGATTGGTACAGAGTCCACCATACAGCAGATGCTGCACCAATCTGTCGATCAAGCTCACGCTCCAGTCCTCCCTCACTCATGAATAAAGCCCCCAAGATACTTGAACTCCTCCACTTAAGGCAAAATCTCACCCTTGACCTAAAGATAGCAATCCACCCTTTTCCAGTTGAGGACCATGGCCTCAGATTTGGAGGTTCTGATTCTCATTCCAGCCGCTTCACACTTGGCTGCAAACAGCTCCAGTGAGAGCTGAAGATCACGGTACAATGACGTCAGCAGGACCACATCATCTGCAAAGAGCAGAGATGGAATCCTGAGGGCACTGAACCGGAATCCCTCCGCCCCCTGGCTGCACCGAGAAATTCAGTCCATAAAAGTTATGAACAGAATCGGTGACAACAGGCAGCCCTGGCGAAGTCCAACTCCCAACTTGAAGGGGTCCAACTTACTACCGGCAATGCAAACCAAACTCTTGCACCTCTTGTATATGGACCAAACAGCCTGTAACAACAGGCCCCTAATCCCATACTCACAGAGCACCCCCACAGTGTACCCCAAGGAACACGGTTGAATGCCTTCTCCAAGTCCACAAAGCACATGTAGACTGAATGAGCAAACTCACATGACCCTTAGAGGACCCTAGTGAGGGTAAAGAGCTCATCCAGTGTTCCACAGCCAGGACAGAACCCTCATTGTTCCTCTTGGATCTGAGGTTCGACCATTGATCGGACTCGCTTCTCCAGTACCCCTGAATAGACCTTACCAGGGAGGCTGAGGAGAGTGATGTCCCCGTAATTGGAGCACAGCATCCGGTCCCCCTTTTTGAAGAGGGGAACCACCACCCCAGTCTGCCCATCCAGTGGCACTGCCCCTGATGTCCACGCAATGCATGTTGCAAAGGCGTGTCAATCAAGACAGCCCCACAACATCACTTTCTTTAAAAAAAAAAAACCCA
>NW_023630875.1:0-1618 GCF_014905685.2 Nematolebias whitei | reverse complement strand
ATTCACTTCTGTTTGGAATCAGTCAGTCCTCCATTGCTCGTCTACAAGTGGTCCAAAATGCTACAGCCCGATTTTTAACTGGTACAGGCTATAGAGAGCACATCACGCCAGTTTTGGCCTCCCTGCACTGGCTACCCATTCACCTTCGGATCCATTTCAAAATTCTCATGTATGTTTTTAAATCACTGAACAGTTCCGCCCCATCCTATCTCACTGATCTTCTGCAGCCATATGTCCCACCGCGCTCTCTGAGGTCAGCAGACCAGATGCTTCTCTCAGTCCCAGAAACCCGTCGTAAGCTCAGAGGTGACAGGGCTTTCTCTGTTGCAGGTCCACGACTGTGGAATGAGTTGCCACTGAGTGTCCGGCAGGCTCCCACACTCTCAGTCTTTAAGTCTCGCTTGAAGACCCACTTCTATTCGCTTGCCTTTAACATGGTGTGATTTGTTTTGGTCCGGTCTGTTCTCTACTCTGTTGGCCATTTTAGTTAGCTTCTGCTGCTATTTGTATCTGTATTTCTATTTTATGTTTTCCTGTCCGCTGTGCATGTTTGTGTTCTTTTGTACAGCACTTTGGTTGGCCTTGTTGCTGTTTTAAGTGCTATATAAATAAATTGGTATGGTATGGTATGGTATGGTAAGTTTGCAAATGTTTCTGAAGCCTAGTTTTCATGGTTGCAAATATGTCAGATGGGATGGTTTTAAGCTTGCCAATATGTTAAAAGGGATGTTTTCTAGCTTGGGACTATGTACAAAAGGGATAATTTCAAGCTTGCCAATATTTCTGAAATGGTATTTTCAAGCTTCCCAATATGTCCGATAGGATGTTTTTAAACTTGCCAATATGTCAGAAAGGATGATTTCAAGCTTTCCACTATGTCGGAAGGGATGTTTTATAGCTTGCCACTATGTCCAAATTGATGTTTTCAAGCTTGCAAATGTGTCTGAAGCCTGGTTTTCAAGCTTGCCAATATGTCTGAAGGGATGTTTTCAAGCTTGCCAATATGTCTGAAGTCATGTTTTCTAGCTTGCCAATGTGTCTTAAGCGATGTTTTCAAGCTTGGCAATATGTCTTTATGCGGTGTTTACAAGCTTTCCAATGTGTCAGATGGGATGGTTTCAAGCTTGCCAATATGTCAGAAGGGATGTTTTCTAGCTTGCAACTATGTCCAAAGGGATGTTTTCAAGCTTGCCACTATGTCTGAAGTGATGTTTTCAAGCTTGCCACTATGTCCAAAAGGATGTTTTCGACCTTGCCACCATGTCTGAAGTGATGTTTTTAAGCTTGCCACTATGTCCCAAGTGTTGTTTTCAAGCTTGCAAATGTGTCTGAAGGGATGCTTGTGTAGTATGACATATGCTGGATATATTCATACATTTTTCACGAGTTCTTCATCTTTCTGACTGTGTAAATGTCGTGCGTTGAGTTTAACAGAAATGCGAACGAGAGACGTTATTTATCTTTGACCCATCAAATGAATGCGGTCATTTATTTGCAGAATCAAAGTTTAACATCAAACATTTACATTAATTTGGCAAAATATGAAAACAATAACAATGGCAAGTTCACAGAAAGTGGACAATACGGCGATTGTCCTCACTTCTCAGCAGAACACAGA
>NW_023630874.1:0-1618 GCF_014905685.2 Nematolebias whitei | reverse complement strand
CACAGAGCGGGGGCGCTGTTGAACGAGAAAATGGTACTTTGAAAAACAAACTGGCCAAACTTTGTGAGGACACAAAGCAGAACTGGGTCACATGCTTGCCTATTGCTGTTATGTATATGAGGATGCGCAGACGAGCTAAATTTCGTCTTAGTCCTTTTGAAATCCTTTTTGCAGCTCCTCCCAATCTGGGAGTTGGACCGACAACTGATCCCACCAGAGATCTTAAACACTGTGATCATAACATGATGAACTATTGCATTGAACTAACCAAACACTTAACATCCATCAGGTCTCAGGTGCAGGGAGGACTCCCTACACCTGCGCAAAAGCAATTGCACTGTATTTCTCCTGGAGACTTTGTTATGATTAAATGTTTCAGGAGAAGGCGCTGGAACTCTCCCAGGTGGACTGGACCATTCCAGGTTTTGCTGACCACCCACACAGCTGTGAAGGTGGCTGAGAGAACTACTTGGGTCCACGCCTCCCACTGTAAGCTGTTCAAAGGGATCACTCCACCATCAGGAGAAGACCAAAGGAGCAAAGGACAGGAAAAACCAGGGCAACTGCCCGAAGAGTCACTCAGCACCAACGGGTAGCTGAGGCAGCGGTCTGTTAGGCCACGACCAAACCTAACAGAGCCAGGACAGCACACTCACTGGCGTCAAAACCAGGTGAGGCAGCGTCCCCATTGCCCCTCTTCAACCGGACGGAAACCAGGATACCGAGAACTAGCCCAGAGGAAAAGAAGCACCAGAGCTTAAGAGCTGGGTGCCACCGCGGATGCAACAAGTATCGGAGTCTGAATGGCTTGATACCCACGGGGGATCTACGCCACTCACGTTCACCACCCACTGATAGAGCTCAGGCTCACAGTGAGGGCGGCGGGGTACCTAGACCCTCCAACTGATCAGGCAGGCAGAACAGATAGACGTTTGATACCCAACAGACAAACAACCATCATGAACTCCATGTGGTACCAGTGGAAACTTTTTGCATTCTTTGCATACACTTTCGTTTTAGTTGTTGGTTTTATTTTCCTCTTACAACACTTTTGTTTTTTTTCAAGACAAGGGACCTTGTCACACACAGAACTTAACACACCCACGCACCCGACGCGACTTATCCGTCCAAAGTTGTGTTCTTAGGCTTAGACCAGAAGACCATGAGTACACTGGACAACATTTCCAGAACTAAAGACATTTCTTACTCTTTCATATTTTGGTTTTATGTTTTTAAATAAAATTTTTTATGTTTTCTTCTTTTTATATTTTATGTTAATACTTTTTGACTAAAACAGTATGCCCTCCTTTGAGTTCTTTGTATATTTTCATGTTTTGAATAAAATTGAAGTTTCTTACCTGTACGCATATAAGCTTTTAAACAGGGTCTGTAACCCACAAAAACAGCTCTTGCAACTTCCATTTGAAGTTTATGATGGTCCTGTGCCAAACCACAAGTGATGCACTGAACTTGATGTTTATCCCATTCAAAGTCTATACTTATATATATATATATTTTATTCACTTTGTTTTCTTATTTTGTTGTTCCTTTTGGAACAAAAGGGGGGAAATTGTGAAAAAAATTAATAAACTAACATGTATTGTTTAAATATCATTTA
>NW_023630873.1:0-1619 GCF_014905685.2 Nematolebias whitei | reverse complement strand
TAAAAGCTAAGGTATATCTAAACCCATCTTTAGCAGCTGGTTCTATTAGTCCAGCCAGATCTGCATGTACAAGATCTAATGCACCTTTAGCTTTTACAGATGATTATTCAGGTGCTATTTTTACCTATTTTTTTGAAAGCTAAGAGTGATACTGTAAAAGGGACAGAGAAGTTTTTTGCAGATGTGGCACCTTATGGGAAAATTAAATGTATAAGATCAGATAATGGAACTGAGTTTATGTCTAGAGAGTTCCAATCTTTGCTTTGTCAAAATGTTATTAGACATGAAACTTCAGCTCCTTACTCTCCCCATCAGAATGGGACAGCTGAGAGAACATGGAGAACTGTTTTTGAAATGGCAAGGTGCATGTTAATTGAGAGTAATCTGCCTAAAAATCTGTGGACATATGCAGTTCAGACGGCTGCTATTATCCGTAATAGATGTTACAACAGACGTGTTGGGCAGACTCCATATTGCATGTTAACTGGAAAGAAACCTGACCTTTCAAAAAATGAGAACTTTTGGATCGGAATGTTATGCATATAAATATGACAAGAAAAAATTGGATCCACGTTGTGAAAAGGGAATTTTTGTTGGTTACGACAAAAATAGTCCTGCATATCTTGTCTTCTATCCAGACACAGGTAGAGTACTTAGGAATAGACTGGTAAAGTTCATCACAAGAAGTACCAATGAATGTGACACTCAGACTGATGACATAAAAGAGAACATTTTACTCCAGAAGGAAGTTAAAAGGGAGCTATCAAAACCAGATTTGAGAACAATGATCTCACATGAAATTAAAACTGAGACTTGTGATACAAATGAGAACTTGGATCAAAGTGAGGCTAACCTTGATGCTCGTTATCCTAAGAGAGAAAGGAAGCCTCCCAAGTATTACACAGACCAGGATTATGAAATGAATTGTGACGATGATCAAGCACACATGAACATTGACTATTGTTATAGGATCACATGCGATGCGCCTAAGACAGTGAAAGAAGCTATGAGCTCACCACAATCTGAACTATGGGCAAAAGCTATGAAGGATGAAATGGACTCGTTGATAGAGAATAATACTTACACCCTAACATTATTACCTGAAGGTAAGCAAGCAGTGGGGGGTAGATGGGTATTTACTATTAAAGAAAATCCAGTTAAGCAACTTTATAAGGCTAGATATGTAGCAAAAGGCTATAATCAGATCCCTGGTATTGATTATAATGAGACTTTTTCTCCAACTGCTGATATGACTTCTGTGCGTGTTTTGATGCAGCTTGCTGCTCATTATGATTTGGAATTGCATCAAATGGATGTCAAAACAGCATATTTACACGCCCCTATTGATTGTGAGATATTTTTAGAACAACCTGAAGGATTTGAAGTGGTAACAGAGACAGGAGAGAAATTAGTCTGTAAGCTTAATAAGTCACTTTATGGTCTAAAACAGTCAGGACGAAATTGGAATAAAATGTTGCATGATTTTCTTATTGAAAATGACTTTGTGCAGAACCCTGCTGACTATTGTGTTTACACTAAAGAAAATGAACATGAGAGGGTGATCTTGATTATTTGGGTTGATGACCTTATTATTGCAGCTAGCCATGATCAAATGCTCG
>NW_023630872.1:0-1619 GCF_014905685.2 Nematolebias whitei | reverse complement strand
TTTAAAACTAAAGTTGCTGTGAGACTTTTAGGAAAATTGCAGGTTTAATAATTTTAAGTGCATTTGAGTAAAAAAACACTGAATAGCGTGGCTCATGGTATCTGTTAAAAATAAGCTCATATTAAGCACACTGCCACAGAAGGCGTTTACTTACAATATTTATGGGGTAAGGCCTGAACAGGGGCCCATTTATTGAAAAGTTGGCTTATAACAGTACTGTTGGTGAGGCCCAGAGCTGAAATAGTGTGTGAATCTCTGCTCACTTAAGTAAAATATTTACCTGTTAAAAACTCTGTTTGCAACTTTTTAACCAGACAGGTTTGCTGACCAGTGGATGACCATGGCTGATGTGACAGAAGCTAATATTGTTCCATGTGATGAGAAGGACTGGTTAGAGAGAGCGTTAACGCTGCTAACAGAATCCTTACATCCATATGGTGAACAGGTGGACAGCATGAACTCAACAGAGTTATTGGACGAGCTGAAGGAAGTTGCAGAAAGTGTGACTTCTGCAGCCATAACAAAGTCAAACTATGAACATCTGGCTAAAATAGCACTCTTGCTAAAGACTAAATTTTATAGGGAGGCCAACAAGGCAGAAGCCCTTGATGAAAGGTTGATGCACGAGACAGAGGTCCACGTGGCAGCACATGTGGAGTACCTAAAACTCGTGGCACAGTTTAAATTTGATAAGGAAACCTGGGAAAATGAATTAAAACGTGAGAAAGAGCTTTCACAAGCTCAGCTGTCGTTACAAGCAGACTCATATGAGGTGAAGCTAAGTGAAGGAGGGATTAAGTACCAAGCACTGTGTTCAGACAATGATGCGCTACAACAACAGTTGCAGCTCACATCCAAAGCTCTGGACGAGTGCAGATTGGAAAAAGCGATAACCTTGGTGCGGTATACAGCTGTACTGTCCCGTCACTAAATTTTTTTTATGTTGCCCCAAAATCCACGATACATTGAGTGAACATTCAGCATGCTGTTGGGTAGGAATACGCGATATAAACGGTACACGGTAGAAATGATAGAAATTTAGCCTACGATAGAGATCTGTCTTCTACCGGCTAACCGCAGTAATGCTGTGTCTGAAGTAAAATCAGAGTTGTCGGTTTAATTGTTACTTTTTTTGTTGAAAACTGTGATAAGTGGTGTTCAAGTGTAAAATCGGAGCAGTCAGATTTAATCGTTACTTTTTTTTAGTTGAAAACTGTGCGCAAGTGGCGTTAAAGTCTTCGAGAGCTAAGTGGCGACGCTACAAGATAATTACAGCCGGCTTGCCATAGTGTTGCCGTATTCTGACGCATGCGCAAAACGCTGTGTTCCGTCGAAAGTTTTATTTTTATTTTTTTCCCCATCAAAAGTTAAAGTAAGCGTTGGTCAGCTTTAGAGAAACCTGCTCTCTGATCTGTGAAAATAATGCTGTGTTGTGTGATTTTACTGCAAGACTCTGGTCAAAGCCACAGTCATTTTGTGTCAGCTCTCCATTAAAGCAGAAGGAGGCGCCCACTAGAGGGTTGGAGGGTGAAGTGTTTCAGTGTGAAATGCTGCTCTGTTGCTGTTCATTTCTTAAGACTGGAAACTGTTAACAACATATTCTTTTGTTTAAAACATAT
>NW_023630871.1:658-1619 GCF_014905685.2 Nematolebias whitei | reverse complement strand
CACTATGTCTGAAGGGATGTTTTCAAGCTTGCCAATGTGACTTTTTAGGATGTTTTCAAGCTTGTCAATGTGTCTGAAAGGGATAGGTTCAATATTGGCATTGTGTCTGAATTGATGTTTTCAAGCTAGCAATTGTGTCTTTATGGGATGTTTTCATGCTTTTCAATGTGTCTGATGGTATGTTTTCATGTTTGCCAATGTGTCTTAAACAATATTTTCAAGTTTGGTAATATGTCGGAAGGGAGGTTTGTAAGCTTTTCAATATGTCTGAAGTGCTGTTTTCAAGCTTGCCACTATGTTCAAAGTGATGTTTACAAGCTTGCCACTATGTCGTAATGGATTATTTCAAGCTTGCAAATGTTTCTGAAGGGATGCTTGCCATTGTGTCTGAAGGGATGTTCTTAAGCTTGTCCCATTGTCTGAAGGGATGTTTTGAAGCTTGCCAATATGTTATAAGGGATGTTTCAATCTTGCCAATGTGTATGAAGTGATGTTTTCAAGCTTGTCACTCTGTCTGAAATTATGTCTTCATGATTGTCATTATTTTTTAAATCATGTTTTAAAGCTTGCAATTGTGACTGAAAGGGATGCATGCCAATGTGTCATAACACATATTTGCCAGCTAGCTAATGTGTCTGAATTGATGTTTTCAATCTTGCTATTGTGTCTGAAGTGATCTTTTCAAGCTTGTCAATGTGTCTAAAGGTATGTTTGCCAATTTGTCTGAAGGGTTGTTTTCAAGCTTGCCAATGTGACTTTATGGGATGTTTTCAAGGTTGTCAATGTGTCTGAAGGGATGTTTTTAATCTTGCCATTGTGTCTGAATTGATGTTTTCAAGCTTGCCAATGTGACTTTATGGGATGTTTTCAAGCTTGTCAATGTGTCTGAAAGGGATATGTTCAATATTGGCATTGTGTCTGAATTGATGTTTTCAAGCTTGCAATTGTGTCTTTATGGGAT
>NW_023630871.1:0-558 GCF_014905685.2 Nematolebias whitei | reverse complement strand
AAAACATCCCATAAAGACACAATTTCAAGCTTGTCAATGTGTCTGAAAGGGATATGTTCAATATTGGCATTGTGTCTGAATTGATGTTTTCAAGCTTGCAATTGTGTCTTTATGGGATGTTTTCATGCTTTTCAATGTGTCTGATGGTATGTTTTCATGTTTGCCAATGTGTCTTAAACAATATTTTCAAGCTTGGTAATATGTCGGAAGGGAGGTTTGTAAGCTTTTCAATATGTCTGAAGTGCTGTCTTCAAGCTTGCCACTATGTTCAAAGTGATGTTTACAAGCTTGCCACTATGTCGTAATGGATTATTTCAAGCTTGCAAATGTTTCTGAAGGGATGCTTGCCATTGTGTCTGAAGGGATGTTCTTAAGCTTGTCCCGTTGTCTGAAGGGATGTTTTCAAGCTTGCCAATATGTTTGAAGGGATGTTTCAATCTTGCAAATGTGTATGAAGTGATGTTTTCAAGCTTGTCACTTTGTCTGAAATGGTGTCTTCATGATTGTCATTATTTTCAAATTATGTTTTAAAGCTTGCATTTGTGACTGAAGGGATGC
>NW_023630870.1:0-1619 GCF_014905685.2 Nematolebias whitei | reverse complement strand
CTTCCTTGAATTAATCAAGTAGAAAAAGACAATTCTCTATGATCATTCCTGTTTTACAAATGTTTGATAATCAAATTGTGTTAGTTCACTCAATGTTTACAGGTTGAAGAGAACTACTCATTTTTATTTTACATAAACAGTAAGTAATGATTTTTATTCCTCATTCTAAGAAGAAATCAGGTTAATATGCATTTCTTGATTTTTCTGTCTTCAATGAGCAAGTTTTGTAAGTATGTTAAAGTTCAGGTTTCGGTCAACTAAAAGTTTACTGAAAAAGAAATGTCATGTTTAATCTTTACAACAGATAATAGGAGTAGAGACTCCACGAAGTCTGGTTTTCTCCAATAATCTTTCTGTCTGTTTTAAACAAATTTAATCTCTGCCCTTGACTTTGATAACACCTTACACCACAAACCACACCTCTGATCTGGTCCATCCACCAATCAAAAAGCTCTAAAATGACCCGGAAGTCAACCCATTTAAATGTGGCAACTTCCCGGTTCTAGAAGAGTTTTTGCAGAGTTCGGGCGGATGCAGCTCATGGAGAAGTGTCAAAAGAAGGTCTGATGTCTGTGTCGAGTCTCTGTCAATGAGAGACGCGACGAGATGAAAAGAGCTTAAAGGAGTAGAGTTCTGAAGGAGTTCAGAATTCTGACAATCCAGGAAGCAGAGACGATTTTGGGAATTATAACTTCTGTTTGGATAACCTCACACGACTCCTAAGGGTTTGGCAGTCCTCACGGAGATGCTGAAAGAGTCAAAAGGGAACTCCACACCGACGCTGATTATCATCTGCAAGGTAAAAGGTTCTATTTCGACCAAGCGTACCGTGGCCAAGCTGATTCCCCAAAGAGCGTGTTGTTCTGGTCCTACAGATAAATTCCCTCACACATCTCTCTGTAAGATAAATCTCCATTTTCCATCTTAAACTCTCCTTTCTCCTAAAATCATTACAGATATTTTAGAACTATCTGAAGCAAAGTTCTCAATCACCGCCGTGTGATTGATGTCTGCTGTTCTGCTGAGAAGTGAGGACAATCGCCGTATTGTCCAACTTTCTGTGAAACTAGCCATGTTATTGTTTTCATATTTTGCCAAATTAATGTAAATGTGTGATGTTAAACTTTGATTCTGCAAATAAATGACCGCATTCATTTGATGGGTCAAAGATAAATAACGTCTCTCGTTCGCATTTCTGTTAAACTCAATGCACTACATTTACACAGTCAGAAAAATGAAGAACTCGTGAAAATGTATGAATATATCCTGCATATGTCATACTACATAATTAATTATGTTGTTGTTGAAATCAATTTGCCAAATTAATGTAAATGTGTGATGTTAAACTTTGATTCTGTTAATAAATGACCGCATTCATTTAATGGGTCAAAGAAAATTAACGTCTCACGTCACATTTAATTATTTATGCACGATATTATTCAGTCCAGAAAAATGAATGAATCCGTTTAATTTATGAATATATCACAGATATATGTTCCTCTACACAGACAAAGCTGAGGTTTTGGTTTTTGGACCTGAGACTCTTATAAATAAATTTTTCAGTCTTTCACAATCCTTGGATGGCATTAATCTGGCCTCCAGTTCTAATGTTAAAAATC
>NW_023630869.1:0-1619 GCF_014905685.2 Nematolebias whitei | reverse complement strand
ATATATATATATATATATATATATATATATATATATATATAACTTTGTTTTTCAGGGGCGCTGAGTTAAAATTCAGGGGTGCTTGAGCACCCCCCCGAAAAGAGGCTAAAATCGCCACTGCTACAAAGACAGTTTCATTTGAACACAGCTGATGTTTTTCTTAGTTCATATCTTTGATGTTATTACTGTTTTTCTTTTACATTTTATTGTTGGATGTAACTGGGACCCTGTGTACATAATTTCGTTCCACCACGTGCTGCGAATGACGATAAAGAATCTCTGAATCTGAATTATTTCAGCTTCTTTCAAGCTTATTTATGGTCATTTCAGCTATTCTTGGCTATTTTTCTGCTTTTTTTTTTTCCGCTATTTTCAGTAATTTAGTTCTTTTTTTCAGCTTCTTTCAGCGCTTTTTCAACTATTTATCCGCTCCTTTCAGCATCTGTTTCAGCTTTCTTCAGTTCCCTTTCTGCTAATTTCAGCCGTTTTGTTAATTTTTTTCTGATTATTTCTACAACTTTCATCTTTTTTCAGCTATCTACTGTATCTGCTCCTATATGTTGACTAATTGGATGCAGCTTTTCTGCTCTTTTTTCAACTTTCTGCTAATTTCAGCAATTTTGTGGCTGTTTATCTTCTCCTTTCTGCTAATTATTTTTTTCAGCTATTTATCTTCTCTTAGCTTTTGTTTGCTTATTTCAGCATTTCTGCTCTTTTTCTTCAGCTTCTTTCTGCTCATTTTAGCTTTTTTGTTTGTTTTTCAGCTCTGCTAATTTCAGTATTTTATGCTACGTTACGCAACTTTTTGCAAAATTTAGCTTTTTTTCTGCTGCTTCAGCTATTTTTTTGTATTTTTGTGCTAATTTTAGTCTTTTTCTGTTATATTGTTGTTAATTTTGCCCTTTTGTGATACTTTCCAAACAATGCAACATTTCAAACTCCCTTTTTGCTCTTTTCTACTAACTGCAACTTTTTTAGCCCTTTTCAGATACTTGTAACGTATTCAGCCTCTCTCTGCCTATTTCAGCTTATTCTGCTAAATTTCTGCTACGTTTTTGCTCTGTTCAGATTTTCTACACGTTTCTACTTTTTTCCTGCTTTCAGCAAACGTCAGCTGTTAAAATTCAACTCACATTAACAGTTTAAAGACAAAACCTTTTCAGCTAGTCTTAGCTTCTTCAGCTTTCAGCAAAAATCATTCAGCAGTAAGTATTCACTCTGCTTTTTCACAGGAAATGATATTTCTCTAGTTACATTGAGGCCTGTGATGGACTTGCGACCCGTCCAGGGTGTACCCCGCCCCTTTACTGGACATGGGCACCAGTGACCCAAAATGGAAGAAGCGGGTAAAGATAATGGATGGATGGATAGTAATATATGTATGTATGTATTCCATTCAATTCAAAAATACTTTATTAATCCCAGAGGGAAATTATATGTTGTGGTACCTCATCATCCTGGTTTCATTAAAGAGTTGTTCTAGATGCTGATGGCTGTGGGCAGGAAGGATCTCTTGTAGCGGTCTGTCCTACAACGGATTTGAAGAAGCCTCTGTATATATATATATTTATACATGTGTGTATGTATGTGTGTATGTGTATATATATATATATATATAT
>NW_023630868.1:0-1620 GCF_014905685.2 Nematolebias whitei | reverse complement strand
GTTTTGTTTTTTTGAATGTCCAGAGGACCAGATTTAACTTTTTTAGATTTTTCTACCTGGATTATTGAGCATGCATCAGGATATTTTGACCCACTTTGGCCAGGATTGCCTCAAACTAGTTAGAGAGTTTGAGAAAACAGCAAGGAAGAGGGCTGACTACAGGAACCATTTGCGATTCAACCTCAGATGTCGACAAAGTGGCATCATTCCCAAGAGCCTGGAACTAAAATCTTCGGTCAGTGGGCACCGGGCAAGCAAGATCCTTCAGAAGGCACAGACCCAGCTGCTGAATGAACGGGTGAGACAGACCAATTTTACTATTGAGGCCTTGATGGCCAAAGAAGAGCACATTAAACAGAAACTAACTATGTGTCTAGATCAGACCACACTTCAACAAGTGTTGGACTGTACAGATCAGGCACGCTTAGCACAGCATGTCAAGTCCAAGACTCGACAACAAAACAAGTTTAATTTACTAATAACTCATCAACAACATCACTATTCCAATAACAACACATTCAGTGTAGGACAACACTCCAGTAGTCAATTACATGCCAGGGAGACAGAAAAGTGGGTGAAGAATTTATCTGACAGACAGCTCACCCAGCCGGAGACAGAGATTCTTGCCAGGGGACTGAACTTTGCGGTTGCACCAAGTAGAATTCCTCTGGTGGAGATGATCACAGCTACTGAGTCAGCCATCCACAACAACAAAATGAAAGAGGGTGAAGCAGAACAACTCAGAATCAAAGTTTCAGCCTGCCTCAGCAATGCCAAACCACCACCTTCCAACATCAGTAGAGAGGAGAGCGACGCACTCACCACTCTTAGCAAGGACAAAAACATCATCATTCTCCCAGCAGACAAAGGAAGGTGCACAGTGATTTTGAACCAGAAAGACTATCATGAGAAAGTTATGACACTCCTTAGTGACGTAAACACTTATGAACCTCTGAAAAGAGATCCAGGAAGTGGTTACAAGAAGAAATTGATAGATTGCCTGAAAATTTTGGAGCAGAACAAGGCTATTGACCGTTTTCTGTACCACAGACTGTACCCAGGGGAGGCCACACCTAGTCTGTATGGTTTACCTAAAATCCACAAACAAGGTGTACCTTTAAGACCAATCGTTAGCATGATTAACTCTGTCACTTACAACGTTTCCAAATATCTGGCGTCTGTACTCATCCCTTTAGTTGGCAGCTCAGAACACCACATACATAACACCATGGACTTTGTGGATAAGGTGAGGGATGTCATCATGGAGACTGATGAAACAATGGTCTCTTTTGATGTCACATCACTCTTTACGTGCATTCCTGTTGATGATGCAGTAGAGGTGGTCAGGTTAAAATTAAAATCAGACACCACTCTGAGCAGCAGGACCACGCTTTCCACAGAACAACTGTGTCAACTCTTGAAACTGTGCCTGCAGTCAACCTACTTCACATATGGGGAGCAATATTATAGGCAGAAACATGGGTGTGCTATGGGGTCTCCAGTTTCTCCTATTGTTGCCAACCTGTACATGGAGGAGGTAGAAAAGAGAGCCTTGACGTCCTTTTCAGGGACACCACCAAGTCATTGGTTCAGGTATGTTGACGACACCTGGGTTAAAAT
>NW_023630867.1:325-1620 GCF_014905685.2 Nematolebias whitei | reverse complement strand
CCCATAGGTACAGACTGGCCGGGTTGGACAGCCGCGGCGCGATGTGACGGCGAGAGGCCGGACTCCGCCCCCACCAAGAACCTGGAGGGTGAGGCCACGGAATCCGCCCCTGTAACGTCAACCGGACCGGACCCGCCAAACCGAGCAGAAGTGGACCGGAGCCCCCGCGGGATGTCGGACCTCGCCCCCACCGAAAACCTGAGAGGTGAGGCGGCGGATCCGGCTCCCACAGAAACACCAGAACCAACTCTACAATTCTGCTCAGCCGACGAAACCGGCCCGGTCGCTGCGGGCTGCCCTCGGGACCACTTCCTACCTCCCCGGCGACGACGGGTGCGTCGAGGGACCGGAACAAAACCGAACTCCTCTTCGATCTCTTCATCTTCCCCCGACGTCCATCCCGAGTAGCCGGGCGAGGCGGACTCAGAAACCGTGGTGCGGTGGCTTCCCCGGTACCGAGCTCTGTCCTCCTCGAGGACCAGGAGTGGAGAGGACAGGATTTCCACCTCCTGGTCATAACATCTTTGTGGGTGGACAGGCCTAGTCCAAAACCCGCCGCACCAGATCGTGGAATTACTCATCTCGAGAGGCTCGGAGGAGAAAAAGAAAAAAGGTGAGCTGCCGAGAGAGCCCTGCCCGCTGGGTTCTAATGTGTGGTCGCGTCGTAATGTCAGGGTCAGGTGGACAGGAACGAACCCAGTTGCGCAGACAGGACTCAACTCGGCAGATTACAAAAATAGATATGTTTAATGATAAATAAAAAGGTAACAAAACAATAAGCTGACGTGGCAGCAAAACTTACATGGACTCAGGAAGCTCAGGGAGAAACTCACAAGACGCAGGAAACATGAAGACCCAAACGAATACAACGCGACGAAGAACAAGACAGAACAGACAGCTTTTATACAAGGACAAAACGAGACGTGATTACAAACAGCTGTGACGAGACAAGGGTGACACCAATTAAACTGAAGAGAACACACAAGGGAAACACAGACACAAAAAGAGCCAGTAAATGGTACCATCCTTACAGTACCCCCCCTCAAGGACGCCTCCAGGCGTCCCCCAGAAAACCCCCCTCCCGAAGGACTTGGGCGGGTGGAGGGCGGCACTGCAAGGGTGGAGGGCCAGAGGAAACACCAGGACACAAGGAACTGACACAAACTACGGCAAAAAACACGAAATCTAAATGGTCAAGAGACCGTCCCTAAAGTCATTGTTCAGGGGGGCGGCCGGGAGGCCGTCCATCACGGGACCATCGTTCAGGGGGGCGGCCGGGAGGCCGTCCAACACGG
>NW_023630867.1:0-315 GCF_014905685.2 Nematolebias whitei | reverse complement strand
CACGGGACCATCGTTCAGGGGGGC
Source organism: Nematolebias whitei (assembly GCF_014905685.2). NCBI lineage: Eukaryota > Metazoa > Chordata > Actinopteri > Cyprinodontiformes > Rivulidae > Nematolebias > Nematolebias whitei. The sequence goes on along the minus strand of NW_023630867.1, from coordinate 291 downwards.
GGCCGGGAGGCCGTCCAACACGGGACCATCGTTCAGGGGGGGCGGCCGGGAGGCCGTCCAACACGTAGGACCTTGGAGGCCGCAGCTGGCGGCGTAGAAACCTTGGAGGCTGACTCTGGCGGCGTAGAAAACTTGGAGGCCGACTCTGGCAGCGTAGAAACCTTGGAGGCCGACTCTGGCGGCGTAGAAACCTTGGAGGCCGACTCTGGCGGCGTAAAACCTTGGAGGCCGACTCTGGCGGCGTAGAAACCTTGGAGGCCGACTCTGGCGGCGTAGAAACCTTGGAGGCCG
>NW_023630866.1:0-1620 GCF_014905685.2 Nematolebias whitei | reverse complement strand
CTGTTTTTAGACAAAGGAAAGTGCGGTTTCTCCTCGAAGCAGTCAGCCAGACGGAGCAGAGACGGTCGACTTCAGATTCCTCCTTAACAAGGTTGTATCGTATAGATTAATGGATGCGCATCCATTTAATTATATGTTAAAATAATGACTACATTTAACTAATCCACTGTTTATGCTTGTGAATCTGTGACTTTGTGACTTTCTTTGCTTATTAAATATTCGTAAACTTGAAGGTGCGTTTGTCGTATTCTGAGTGCATGTCTTGACTCCTCCTGCAGGATGACCGGTAACAGCAGAGCTCGGGTGGAGAAATAAGAGAAAAAACACAACAAAATGGAGGTCCCACCGAGATTTGAAAAACAGTTACCGAGTCCATCACACTGATCTACGGCGCGCCATAAAGAAAAGGTAAGCAGAGCCTGTTGATTACGAAATCTGTAAATTGGGCTTACCATAGGCAAATTTGCTCAGTGTGTGTGACTCCCAAATAAATAGTTTTAAATAGAGAAGTTTACGTCGACTGTAAGAATAAGATAAAAGTAAGATAAAGTAATAAAACCAGTCCCAGATAAATCACGCAGTAGTCGAGCCTACCAGAGTCCGACGGGGCTCTGGACCAGAGGGGGTGGGGTTGTAGGATAAATCATTTATTCGCCGTCATCCCTGTAACTCTGAGACTAAGTTGAACTGTAAACTTGATAGGTTGGTGTCTAACTGAAAACAGTGTTAATTTAAACTTACTTAAAAATTGGAAGTTCATTAAGTAAGTGCGGGACTGGGTGGAATAGTAATTAATTAAATACGACGCACGCACCGAATAGATTAAAATAAAATCAGCACTAATAATTAGATTTGTTGAATAAAATAACTTATGATCTGTGGTGAGTATAAGAAGTCACAGGTTCACAACTATTGCTGTGTTCTAAGATATTAAAAGGGAAGTCAACACATTTTGTTTTTAAAAAAAAACAAAAAACAACAACAGTTTCAAGGGTGACCATTGTAATATTTCTGGCGTCTGTGACTCGCGTGAATGTTGAAATAAGTGGTCAGTATCTTGTTTGTTTATTTTTTTGTTTGTGTCTTTGTCAAATATAAGACCACAGTATGAATGTGTAAAAAAAAAAAAGTTCCAGAGTCTAAAAATAAGTTCCAGAATTTTCCAGTGACAATAAAACAAAGAGGTGTGGTGTGTGTCAAAATTTCCTGAGAGAATGGACACAGAGGCGCAGCGTGTCATGTTACAAAAGTGCGAGCAGGAAAGTTTTAAACCGGTAAAGGAGCAAGCTGAAGTTGTGGGACAAGCACTAGCGATGTTGGAATATAATAAAAAGCTAAAAAAAAAAAGCTCTCGTGAAAAAATTACAAAAAATAGAAAATAATGCTCAAGAAGGACAGGATGTAATATCTTTAATGTGGGAAAAGATTAAGGAATGCTCGAGAGATGAGGATAAGTTTGACAAGCAAAAAAGAGAGGCAAACGCCCTGCAGAAAGGTAAATACAGAAAGTTAATGAGGGAGGTTAAATATGAAAGAAAAGAGTGGTTGAAATTGGTCTTTGTGGCACAGGGTGCGTCCCATTTGTTGAAAAAACAGCAACTTGTGGAGCAGCCTAAAACA
>NW_023630865.1:0-1620 GCF_014905685.2 Nematolebias whitei | reverse complement strand
CTGTCTGTCTGTCTGTCTGTCTGTCTGTCTGTCTGTCTGTCTTTTTAAACCCTTCCCATACTCTTGCAATATTCTAAACAATGTTACTAAACTCTAAAAGCTCTAAAAGAGCACAGAATATCATGATTTCAGCTCTCTGCCACCGACTGCACTCTGTCATCTGCCAGCACTCTTGGCCACGCCCACTTCTCTGCTGCAGAGCGGAGATATGACACACTGCATGAAGAAGCTTCTCCTGCAGCTTGGGCTGCACACTGGTGCTAAATAATTTTAATTAATTAATTTTAAATAAAAATTGCATGCCAATCGTGCGGCTCATCCATCATACAGCCAACTGTATGTCATGCCAAATCTTATTTTGAAAAACCGCAACAGAGCGAGTCCGCAAAAATGTATTATTATTTTATATATATATATATATATATATACAGTATATACATATAATGTGATGAGTCTTCTCTTACAATATCACATAACCTAAAAACACTCATTTAGTAAGGAAATATTGCACACATCATTTTAAACACACAAAAAAAGTCCAGAATGCATTTCTAAACTGTTCACATAAAAAAATAAAAATAAAAAAAAAGAAAAGTTAAAGGGCAAACTTTTTTTTTTAATGATAATACATTTGCAGGGTTAATATTGCAATTGCAAAATAAAAGTAGAAACATATTTGCAGTAATGGATATAAAAAACATGAGTCCTTTTAAAGATGAAATTCTACTAATATAAAGTAATTCAGTTGATAAAATAAGTGTTGAACCACAAGTACATTTAGCCCATTAAAATATTAGCTTCATCAAGTTCAATACATGTGCTCTTGTGAGGAGTAAATTTATAAACCCTGTTAGCATTGTTGGTTTCAAACTGTGAGCTAAATAGATTTGTTTCTGTATGCACCCGATAATGATCGTTTTGTTGTTTCTTCTGTTTCATTAAAGTGAAAAAAGTTGTTACACTGGGCTGCTGTTGTTACGCCGTATTGTTTTGCATTATTTGTTCAGTGTATGTCTTAGATCTTTAGCATAGCATTCGTTTAGCGTATATCTTAGTGTATACCTTAGATCCTTATTTACTGGTTCTATTTACACTTTATATTTTATGCTATTGTTGTTTGTAACTGGGACCCTGTGTTCATAAATTTGTTCCACCTGTGTACCACATGTGGTGAAATGACAATAAACCTACTTGAACTTGAACTTCCATCCATCCATCCATTATCGTTACCCGCTTCTTCCTTTTTGGGTCGCGGGGGCCTATATCCAGCCATCACTGTGTGAGAGGCGGGGGACACTCTGGACAGGTCTCCAGTCCATCACAGGGACACACAGAGACAAAGGAGACCAACAACCATTCTCTCATTCACATCTAGGGACAATTTAGAGTTACCAATCAGACTAACATGTATGTTTTTGGTCTGTGGGAGGAAACCGGAGCACCCGGAGAAAACCCACGCCTGCAAAGAGAAAACGCAAACTCCACCCAGAAAGCCCCCCGGACCGGGATTTGAACCAGGGTAACCTGCTCGCTGAGAGGCAGCAGCTCTACCAGTTGCGCCATCGTTCTGCCTGAACATGAACTTGAAAATTCAAAACTAAGTATATTTGAGATGATTTT
>NW_023630864.1:891-1621 GCF_014905685.2 Nematolebias whitei | reverse complement strand
GGAGATTCATAGCCCACGACCTCCGGCAGTGTGTTCGGAGCTCCGACAACCTCTCCAAGCTGTGGTGCCAGCACGACTTCGGAAACCTCTACCCTCATTGCCGAGGCCTCCTCCATCATTAATTCGGTCACCACTGAGGATTCTCCAGGAAGCATAAGCCAGTCGCTCTCCTGGACCTGAACAACAATCGACGCGGTCTTTCGACGCAACATTGGACTAGTAGCCGTAGCTACAGTCACGGTGGGGACCCGATCCAATACCCCCAGTGGCTGGTCCAACCGCCCACTGGGGAGGTTGGTTCGCCATTTCCAACCGTGTCCAACCTCAAACACGCTGGAGGGACAGCTTCGCTCTCGCAGTGTCGACCCCATCCCTGGCCGCACTGGCACCCGTTTTGATGAGCCAGAAGGGTGGTCCTGGCCAAAAATTCCTCTGTGAACTAGCATCGTGTTTTTGACCGAGAATACCAGGGCTTGCTGGTCAAGCGCACCCATCCTTTGGCAGGTTGATTTAGCCGGCGAACCGTTACCAGCGGGAACCACGTGGTGGTATCAACCATGTAACTACTCCTCCTCAGCCTTCAGGGGGGAAGCATGCCACCGCTCCCCCCCCCCCCCTTTTTAGTGGCCAAGGACCCTCAGAAGGACTCCCCAGGGTCTGGTACGCAGCATTTTCCCAATCCTTCAGGACCGGTACTGAACTGCGCGACTTTCCCTGAGGGGAAAGGCGC
>NW_023630864.1:0-791 GCF_014905685.2 Nematolebias whitei | reverse complement strand
CCCCCCCCCCTTTTTAGTGGCCAAGGACCCCCAGAAGGACTCCCCAGGGTCTGGTACGCAGCATTTTCCCAATCCCTCAGGACCGGTACTGAACCGCGCGCTTTTCCCTGAGGATTCTCTAAGGCCTCGGCGTAAGGGCGAGCGGGCACCGACAGTACGCGTCGATGCGGGCACCGGCCTATACCTTGCATGGGGGCAACCTCCCCCCCCTCACTATCGCGACCGTGCGTGCCACGGCTTCGCCGAGCACGTCCCCGAGTTCCGTCTGGCCTCGGGAACGCATTGGGGAAGACGGCGCGTTTCTGCCGGGCGCGGGGGCCGAGATTTTTCGCGTGCCATACCGACTTCGGCCACCAGGCGGAGCAGTCGCGGGCGCCGAACGTACATAAGGGGCACGAACCTCCGCTCCCCCATATGGGGCACGGCTAGGGCACGCGCAAACACCGCGTATTGGCCATGCCCCTCATGAACCTTATATGCCCCTCGTCGACGGGCGCTCAAGGGGCATGGCCGGCGTGCCCCTCCAGGTGGGTCCGTGCCCATGTACGGGCACCAAACATTCCGAGACGGGCACGAACACCGCGAAGGGCACACGCCATTACAAACGCATGGGCCATGCCCCTCACGTATCGAATATGCCCCTTTCTGGTGGGCACGTGCCCGCTGGCTTGTGATGTATGGGCCGTGCCACTTATAGCTGGTTCGTGCCCTTTATGACTGCCATACACGTGTACGGGCCGTACCCCTTATAGCTGGCTCGTGCCCCTTATGACTGCCATAGACGTGTATGG
>NW_023630863.1:0-1621 GCF_014905685.2 Nematolebias whitei | reverse complement strand
ATGTGGACAGCTGTCAGTCAATCATTGAGGGACACGCCTCCATTCTAGCAACACACATTCTGATTGATCAGTTCATGGCCAGTGAGCCCACGTGGGTCACTTTTTATTTGGATCAGCACCACAAACATGCATCTGAAATGATTGACAGAAAACCTGACAAGTTACAAAACGATGTACTTCAGCTCATCATGTGACCTCAAAACAACAGGCCCCCCAATGCTGTAGGCCCCTGGACTTCAGCCCAGGTTAGCCCGTACATTAAAGCAGCCCAGGAAACAGAGACATTCAACAGCACACAGAACCACTGCTGGATCTGAATCACAGTTTTACCAAGACCCAAGGCCAGGCACCACACTTCTTCTGACTGGTTAGTAGGACTATCTAGTGTGGTTGGGAGTGTTAGCTGCACCTCTGTTAGATCCAGAGAAATGTCTGTTAAATCTCTTGGAGAACTCTATTTATTTTTATCCGTAGGTACACCAGTGATCCGGCACAGTGCCAGAGTCAAGTTAGATTTATTTGTATAGCACATTTAAAACAGGAACTGTTACCAAAGTGTTTATCAGAGCACCATCAGACCCTGCATGTCTGGTGATCTCTTCTACTTCCTTAGCTTGGATTCTGATTCGGGTATCGTCCACCAGGGCTGGGTAAAAAAATAATTTAACTGATTTTAGTTAAAGAAGTTATTATGACATTCTGTGTATGTATATATCACAGTAAAACCACTTAAAATATTATTTTGAATGAAACTTGTTGATAACATTGTGAGTTTTTGTTTGTTGTTAGAGCATTTTGATAAGTGGACAGTATTGAAGTGGCTGTTCTGATGATATGTCAACAAATATTTAAACTAATATTCCAGAAAGTTTCTATTTCTGAATTCCTGGATATTTTGGTGTAGAGCAGAGGTCACTAATAGGCGGACCTCGGTCCGGATCTGGACCGAGCGATGGTTCTGTCCGGATCTGTGCCCAATAAATTCAGGAAAAAAGATGATTTTCATGGAGCATTTTTCCAGCGATAGATAACTAAGGTGCAGAGACAGGGGAGGTGTGTTTTGGAGGTTCACTCTACTTCAGGTGTTACAGTAATAGTGTCACTCAGTTAATGAGCCAATCAAATATTTTGTTTTCCCTGCACGGCCGGTGCAGCGAGCTCTCAGAGAAGAGTTGAGAGGGAACAGAGGGAGAGACAGTATGTTGTGCTCCAAAATAAGAAAAGTTGATGCTGAAAACCGTTGTTTTAAAGATGAATGGACAGAGAAATTAATGTTCATTCTTCCAGCAGGCAGTTCAAAACCTGTTTGCCTCATATGCTCTGAAACGGTCACATTAATTAAAACTGGCAACGTGAAGTGCTCTTCATCTCTTTTGAGCAACGGTATCTGCTGAAGTCTGAGCAGAGAGCAGTAAATTAACCAAACTGGAAGCCCAGTATGACAGATCCACCCTCCTCACCACAAGTACTTTTACAGCCCAGCAGCTGCTGAATGTTCACTCAACGTATCGTGGATTTTGGGGCAATTGTAGTGAACTTAACCTAAGGTCAAAACCCTTGACCTTAAGAACCTTGTGGGACAGAAACTGTTATTTCATTGATTTGAATCCAGAAATACAGG
>NW_023630862.1:0-1621 GCF_014905685.2 Nematolebias whitei | reverse complement strand
TGGAAGATCGTGGTCTCGGAGCCTAGAGGAGCAGTAGAAGTGGATGATCGAGGTCTCAGAGCCTGGGTGTGCAACAGATGTGGAAGATTGAGGTCTCTTTGCCTGGAGGAGCTGTGGAAGTCAAAGATCAAGGTCTTGGAGCTGGGAGGAGCAATAGAATTAGAAGAACAAGGTCTCGGTGCCTGGGTGAGCAATTGAAGTGGAAGATCAAGGTCTCAGAGCCTGGCAGAGCAGTGGAAGTGGAAGATGGAGGACTCGTAGTCTGGGAGAGTAGTGAAAGTCAAATATAAAGGTCTAGGACCCTGGGAGAGAAGTAAAAGTGGAATTTTGATGTCTCAGAGCCTGTAGGAGCAGTGGAAGTAGAAGATTGAGGTATCGGAGCCAGGAGGAGAAGTGGAAGTGGAAGATAAAGGTCTCGGAGCCTGGAAGAGTAGTGGAAGTGGAAGATAGAGGTCTTAGAGCGTAGGAGAGCAATGAAAGTGGACGATTGAGGTCTCAGAGGATGGAGGAGCAGAGGAAGTAGAAGATCAAGGTCTCAGAGCCTTGAGGAGCAATGGAAGTGGAAGATCGAGATCTCAGAGCCTGGAGAAGCTGTGGAAGTTTAAGATTGAGGTCTTGGAGACAGGTGGAGCAGCAGAAGTGGAAAATCAAGGTGTCGGAGCCTGGAGGAGCAGTGGAAGTGGAAGATCGAGGTCTCGAAGCCTGTAGGAGCAGTGGAAGTGGATGATCGAGGTCTCGGTGCCTGGAACAGCAGTAGTTGTGGAAGATTTAGGTCTCAGAGCCTGGAGGAGCAATGGATGTGTCTCGGGGCTTGGGAGAGCAGTGGAATTGGAGGATCGAGGTCTCGGCGCCTGGAGGAGCAGTGGAAGTTGAAGATTAAGGTCTTGGAGCCAGGAGGAGCAGTGGAAGATGAAGATCAAGGTCTTAGAGGCTGGAGGAGCAGTGGAAGTGGAAGATGGAAGTCTCGGAGCCTGGCAGAGTAGTGGACGTTGAAAATCAAAGTCTCGGGGCCTGGGAGAGCAGTAGATGAGGAAGATCGAGGTCTTGGATCCTGCAGGATCAGTGGAAGTGGAGGATTGAGGTCTCAGAGCCTTGGAGAGCAGCGGAAGTGGAAGATAGAGATATTGGAGCCTAGGAGATCAATGGAAGTGGAAGATCGAGGTCTCAGAGCCTGGAGAAGCAGTGGAAGTAGAAGATCGAGGTCCCAGACCCTGGAGGAGCAATGGAATAGTCTCAGAGCTTGGGAGAGCAGTGGAAATGGAAGATCGAGGTCTTGGAGCAAGGAGCAGTGGAAGTAGATGATCGAGGTCTCGGAGCCTGGAGGAGCAATGGAAGTGTCTCAAAGCCTGAGAGTGCAATAGAAGTGGATGATCGAGGTCTCGGAGCCTGGAGAGCAGTAGATGTGGAAGATTGAGGTCTCAGAGCCTGGAGGAGCTGTGAAAGTTGAAGATTGAGGTCTAGGAGCAAGGAGGAGCAGAGGAAGTCGAACATCAAGGTCTTAGAGCCTGGAGGAGCAATGGAAGTGGAAGAACTTGGTCTCAGAGCCTTGAGGAGCAGTGGAAGTGGAAGGTGGAGATCTCGGAGTGTGGGAGAGTAGTGGAAGTTTAAAATCAAGGTCTCA
>NW_023630861.1:0-1621 GCF_014905685.2 Nematolebias whitei | reverse complement strand
ATGTAGAAACGTTTCGTCTATCATCCGAGAGACTTCCTCAGTCTGAGCTGCTGTATTCAGCTCAGTCTCTTAAATAGCACCTTCTCAGAGTGGATCAACCAGTTTTGCTGCTGACAACCAGAACCAGCTGATCACATGATCAAGAAGGACCATCAGCCTAACAATGGATCATTAGCACCTGATGGCTGTTTACTGTTCACAGAGGGCTGAGTGATACTAGCAATCACAGCATTGTAAGAGGGGGACAGTTGAACCTGGAGGCTCCACCCCTGTTTAATGATGGACGATTTCTTTTCACAAAGATGGCCTCCTTTACTCCTCTCTCAAACCATCGTTCCTCTCTGTCCAGGATGTGAACATCTTCATCCCTGAAAGAGTGACCGCTGGCCTGGAGATGAGTGTAGACCTCAGAGTCCTGGCCTGATGATGTTGATCTTCTGTGCTGGTCCATCCTTTTGGCCAGTGGCTGTTTAGTTTCCCCGATGTAAGACTGATCACCCTCCTGACACTGAACAACATACACAACATTACTCTGTTTGTGCCGGGGGACTGGATCTTTGGGATGAACCAGTCTTTAATGTATTTTGGGGTTTAAAAGCCACTGGGACGTTATGTTTAGAAAATAAACGTCTCAGTTTCTCTGATACTCCCTCAACATATGGAATGACCACTGGTCTGGGTCTGGGTTCCTCCTTTTCACCTGATGGCTGACTGGAGTCCTGTGTGGGTTTCTTCTTCCTTCTGCCTTGCTCCTGAGCTAGTGGGGACGCTGTCTGCTCTGTGGTACAGAGTCCTGATGACTCCTAATTTGTCTTGTGCTCCAAAGGGTGATGGGAGTCAAACTGCAAATACTGGTCTGTGTGGGTGGGTTTGCGGTACACCTCGGTTTGCAAATGTCCTCTATCAGAGACTGAGACCTCACAGTCCAAGAAAGCCAACCTGCCATTTTTTACATCTTCTCGTGTGAACTTGATGTATTTATCTACAGAGTTGATGTGGTCAGTAAAATGTTGGACGTCCTGACAAGGTGTACCTTTAAGTCCAATTGTTAGCATGATTAACTCGGTCAATTGCAAAGTTTCCAAATATCTGGCGTCTGTACTCATCCCTTTAGTTGGCAGCTCAGAACTCCACATACAGAACACCATGGACTTTGTGGACAAGGTGAGGGATGTCATCATGGAGACTGATGAAACAATGGTCTCTTTTGATGTCACATCACTCTTTACGTGCATTCCTGTTGATGATGCAGTAGAGGTGGTCAGTTTAAGATTAAAATCAGACACCACTCTGAGCAGCAGGACCACGCTTTCCACAGAACTGTGTCAACTCTTGAAACTGTGCCTGCAGTCAACCTACTTCACATATGGGGAGCAATATTATAGGCAGAAACATGGGTGTGCTATGGGGTCTCCAGTTTCTCCTATTGTTGCCAACCTGTACATGGAGGAGGTAGAAAAGAGAGCCTTGACGTCCTTTTCAGGGACACCACCAAGTCATTGGTTCAGGTATGTTGACGACACCTGGGTTAAAATCAAATCTCAGGAAGTCCAACATTTTACTGACCACATCAACTCTGTGGATAAATACATCAAGTTCACACGAGAAGATGTAAAAAATG
>NW_023630860.1:0-1621 GCF_014905685.2 Nematolebias whitei | reverse complement strand
CATCCCTCTCCTCTCTACTGATGTTGGAAGGTGGTGGTTTGGCATTGCTGAGGCAGGATGAAACTTTGATTCTGAGCTGTTCTGCTTCACCCTATTTCATTTTGTTGTTGCGGATGGCTGATTCTGTGGCTGTGATCATCTCCACCAGAGGAATTCTACTTGGTGCAACCGCAAAGTTCAGTCCCCTGGCAAGAATCTCTGTCTCTGGCTGGGTGAGCTGTCTGTCAGATAAATTCTTCACCCACTTTTCTGTCTCCCTGGCATGTAATTGACTACTGGAGTGATGTCCTACACTGAATGTGTTGTTATTGGAATAGTGATGTGTTGATGAGTTATTAGTAAGTTAAACTTATTTTGTTGTCGAGTCTTGGACTTGACATGCTGTGCTAAGCGTGCCTGTTCTGTACAGTCCAACACTTGCTGAAGTGTGGTCTGATCTAGACACATAGTTAGTTTCTGTTTGATGTGCTCTTCTTTGGCCTTCAAGGCCTCAATAGTAAAATTGGTCTCTCACCCGTTCATTCAGCAGCTGGGTCTGTGCCTTCTGAAGGATCTTGCTTGCCCGGTGCCCGCTGACCGATGATTTTAGTTCCAGGCTCTTGGGAATGATGCCACTTTGTCGACATCTGAGGTTGAATCGCAAGTGGTTCCTGTAGTCTGCCCTCTTCCTTGCTGTTTTCTCAAACTCTCTTACTAGTTTGACGCAATCCTGGCCAAAGTGATTAAAAATATCCTGATGCATGCTCAATAATCCAGGTAGAAAAATCCAAAAAAGTTGAATCTGGTCCTCTGGACATTCAAAAAAACAAAAAACAAAACAAACCAAAAAAATCTAGAAATGTTTCATCTCTCATCCAAGAGACTTCCTCAGTCTGAGGTGCTGTTTTCAGCTCAGCCTCTTAAATAGCACCTTCTCAGAGTGGATCAACCAGTTTGCTGCTGACAACCAAAACCAGCTGATCACATGCTCAAGAAGGACCATCAGCCTAACAATGGATCATTAGCACACTGATGGCTGTTTACTATTCACAGAGGGCTGAGTGATACTAGCAATCACAACATTGTAAGAGGGGGACAGTTGAACCCGGAGGCCTCCACCCCTGTTTAATGAAGGACAATTTCTTTTCACAAAGATGACCTCCTTTACTCCTCTCTCAAACCATCTTTCCTCTCTGTCCAGGATGTGAACATCTTCATCCTTGAAAGAGTGACCGCTGGCCTGGAGATGAGTGTAGACCGTAGAATCCTGGCCTGATGATGTTGATCTTCTGTGCTGGGCCATCCTTTTGGCCAGTGGCTGTTTAGTTTCCCCGATGTAAGTCTGATCACAGCCCTCCTGACACTGAACAGCATACACAATATTACTCTGTTTGTGCCGGGGGACTGGACCTATGGGATGAACCAGTCTTTGCCATAATGTATTTTGGAGTTTAAAAGCCACTGGGACATTATGTTTAGAAAATAAACGTCTCAGTTTCTCTGATACTCCCTCAACATACGGAATGACCACTGGTCTGGGTCTGGGTTCCTCCTTTTCACCTGATGGCTGTGTTGGACTGTACAGATCAGGCACACTTAGCACAGCATGTCAAGTCCAAGACTCGACAACAAAATAAGTTTA
>NW_023630859.1:0-1622 GCF_014905685.2 Nematolebias whitei | reverse complement strand
GAAGTGGAGGATTGAGGTCTCGGAGCCTCTGAGAGCAGTGGAAGTGGTTGATCAAGGTCTCGGAGCGTAGAGGAGCACTGGTAGGTTCTCAGATCCTGGGAGAGCAGTAGAAGTGGATGACAGAGTTCTCGGAGCTTGGGAGAGCAGTGGAAGTGGAAGATCGAGGTCTCGGAGTCTGGGAAGAGAAGTGGAAGTGAAAGATCAAGGTCTCTGACCCTGGGAGAGCAGTGTAAGTGGAAGATTTAGGTCTCAGAGCCTGGGAAAGCAGTGGAAGTGGATGATAGAGTTCTCGGAGCCTGAGAGTGCAGTGGAAGTGGAAGATCAAGGTCTCGGAGCCTGGGAGAGCAGTGGAAATGGAAGATCGAGGTCCCGGAGCCTGGGATAGCAGTGGAACTGGAAAATCTAGGTCTCAGAGCCTGGGAGAGCAGTGGAAGTGGAAGACAGAAGTCACCGAGCCTGGGAGAGCAGTGGAAGTGGAAGATCGAGGTATCAGAGCCTGGGAGAGCAGTGGAAGTGGATGATAGAGTTTTTTGGACCTGGGAGAGCAGTGGAAGTGGAAGATTGAGGACTCGGTGACTGGAAGAGCAGTTGAAGTGGAAGATTGAGGTCTCGGAGACTGGAGAAGGAGGGGAATGGAAGTTTGAGGTCTCAGATTCTGGGAGAGCAATGGAAATGGAAGATAGAGGGCACAGAGCCTGGCAGAGCAGTGGAACTGGAAAATCTAGGTCTTGGAGCCTAGGAGAGCAGTGGAAGTAGAAGATCGAGGTCTCAGAGCCTGGGTGAGCAGTGGTAATGGAAGATCGAGTTCTCTGAGCCTGAAGGAGCAGTGTAAGTGGAAGATCAAGGTCTCGGAGCCTGGAGGAGCTGTGGAAGTGGAGTATCATAGGTCTCGGAGCGTGGAGGAGCACTGGTTGGTTCTCAGAGCCTGGGATAGCAGTGGAAAAGGATGATAGCATTCTCGGAGCTTGGGAGAGCAGTGGAAGTGGAAGATTGAGGTCTCAGAGCCTGGGAGATAAGTGGAAGTGAAAGATCAAGGTCTCTGACCCTGGGAGAGCAGTGGAAGTGGATAATAGATTTCTCGGAGCCTGGAAGTGCAGTGTAAATGGAAGATCGAGGTCCCAGAGATTGGGAGAGCAGTGGAAATGGAAAGTCTAGGAGGACATGTGGAAGGGGAAGATTGAGGTCTCGGAGCCTCGGAGAACAGTGGAAGTGGATGATCGAGGTCTCGGAGCCTGGAGGAACTGTGGAAGTGGATGATAGAATTCTCGGAGCCTGGGAGTGCAATGGAAGTGGAAGATCGAGTTCCCAGATTCAAGGAGAACAGAGAAACTGGGAGATATAGGTCTCGGAGCCTGGGAGAGCAGTGGAAGTGGAAGATTAAGGTCTCAAAGCCTGGGAGAGCAGTGGAAGTGGAAGATTGAGGACTCGGTGACTGGAGGAGCAGTAGAAGTGGAAGTTCAAGGTCTCGGAGCCTGGGAGTGCAGTGACAATGGAAGTTTGAGGTCTCGGAGCCTGGGAGAGCAGTGTAAATGGAAAATCTAGGACGACCTGTGGAAGTGGAAGATCGAGGTCTTAGAGCCTTGGAGAGCAGTGGAAGTGGAAGATCGAGGTCTCTGAGCCTG
>NW_023630858.1:434-1622 GCF_014905685.2 Nematolebias whitei | reverse complement strand
TGATGGAAAAACATAGGTAGTTGTTGTTGTTGTTTACTATTAAAATATTAAAATGAGCAGACAGAGTCTTAAAGCATGTTTGCTGAATTAAACACAGAAAAATGTCAAAATGATCACATTAAAGGTTAAATTAGCAGAAACAAATGAACTACTTGAAGCTGAATGAATTAAAAAACCTCAAAAAATGGAAAAACAGATGAAAAAATGAACCTAAAAGCTCAAATTAGCATAAAGAAGCTAAAATTAGCCTAAAACAATTAAAAAGATCACAGATATATTTTTTAAAAACAGCATGCGTCTATGGCTGAATGTCTTATGAATTGTTTAAAAGTTAAACAGACATTCTGCGTGGAAGTATTCTGAAAAAGTAACACTTAAATTATTATTATTATTACGAGTGGCAGTTAAATTATTATTAATAATATTAGTGAAAGTTAAATTATAATTATTAGTATTAGTGGTAGTTAAATTATTATTATTATTATTATTATCATCAGTGACAGGTAAATTACAATAATAATAATTATTATTATATTATTAGTATAATTATTATTAGTGACAGTTAAATTATTATTATTATTATTAGTGGCAGTTAAATTACAATAATAATAATTATTAGTGACAGTTCAATTATTATTATTATTATTATTATTATTATTATCAGTGACAGTTAAATTACAATAATAATAATTATTATTATATCATTAGTATAATTATTATTAGTGACAGTTAAATTATTATTATTATTATTATTATTATTATTATTAGTGACAGTTAAATTATAATTATTAGTGTTAGTGGTAGTTAAATTATTATTATTATTATTATCAGTGACAGTTAAATTACAATAATAATAAATATTATTATATTATTAGTATAATTATTATTAGTGACAGTTAAATTATTATTATTATTAGTGGCAGTTAAATTATAAGAAATATATTATAATTATAATAATAATTATTATTAGTGGCAGTTAAATAATAATAATAATTATTATTATCATTATTATTATTTAATATAATGGATATAATAATAATAATAATAATATTTATTATTATTATTATTATTATTATTATGCTAAACTACTCTACTAGACCTGACAGATGAAGCACCCTCATTTAGTTCTCATTTTAAAGCATTTTTTAATTTTACTTAATTTATTTGTTCAAAACTCAGGGTTTTCTC
>NW_023630858.1:0-334 GCF_014905685.2 Nematolebias whitei | reverse complement strand
TTTTTTAATTTTACTTAATTTATTTGTTCAAAACTCAGGGTTTTCTCTCAATAACTAATTAGAAAATGCTTTAAAATGAGAAATAAATGATGGTGTCTTGTGTGTCAGGTCTGTTAGAGTAGTTTAACATTAGTTCTGTGTCAGTGGGTCAAAATGATGTAAAAGATATTAATTTTTGTTTCTGAACTGTTCGTGCTATGCTGGAGTCTCAGTTCTCCACCGCGGTGAAGTTAGTTGTTGGACGTTGGACATTCGAGCTCCATGGCTTCAGCGGTGTGTTCCTCTCATTCAGTCAGAAGCAGGCAGTCTGATTTCAGTCAGCTGCGTTCAGTCT
>NW_023630857.1:0-1622 GCF_014905685.2 Nematolebias whitei | reverse complement strand
TCTGTGTATCTGTCTGTGTGTGTGTATCTGAGTGTCTGTCTCTGCGTTTGTCTGTGTGTGTGTCTGTGTTTGTGTTTGTATGTCCCTCTGCCTGTGTCTATGTCTGTGTGTCTGTCTGTATGTCCGTCTGTGTCTGTGTGTCTTTCTGTCTGTCTGTTTGTCTTTCTGTGTCCGTGTCTATCTGTGGGTGTGTCTGTCTGTCTGTGTCTGTGTGTTTGTATGTATCTGTTTGTTTTTGTGTCTGTCCATGTCTGTCTGTCCATTTTTGTCTGTCTGTGGCTGTGTGTTTGTCTCTGTCTGTGTCTGTGTGTCTGTCTCTCTGTTTGTTTATCTGTGTCTGTGTCTGTGGCTGTGACTGTGTCTGTCTGTATGTCTGTCTGCTTGTCTGTCTGTGTCTGTGTGTCTGTCTGTGTGCCTGTCTCTTTCTGTGTCTGTCTGTGTGTCAGTTTCTCTGTTTGTTTGTCTGTGTCTGTGTGTCTGTGGCTTTGCCTGTGTCTGTCTGTATGACTGTCTGTCTGCCTGTCTGTCTGTGTGTCTGTGTCCATGTCTGTCTGTGTGAAATTTCTGTGTATGTGTGTCGGTATGTTTGTGTCTCTGTCTGTCTGTGGGCCTGTGTGTCTGCCTGTGTGTCCGTGTCTGTGTGTCTGTGTCTGTCCTTCTGTGTGTCTGTCTGTGTCTGTGTATATATCTGTCTGTGTGTCTGTCTGTGTCTGTCTGTCTGTGTCTGTATGTCTGTCAGTCTTTGTCTGTCTGTGTCTGTGTCTGTTTCTTTCTTTGTGTCAGGCTGTATGTCTGTCTGTGTGTGTGTGTATGTCTGTCTGTCTGTCTTTGTGTCTGTCTGTTTGTCTCTGTCTATCTGTGTCTGTTTCAGTGTCTGTGTCTGCCTGTGTGTTTGTCTGTGTCTGTCTGTGTGTCTCTGTGTGTGTGTGTTTCTGTGTCTGTCTGTGTATCAGTCTGTGTCTGTCTGTCTGTGTGCCAGTCTATCTGTCTGTCTCTCTGTGTGTCTGTGTCAGACTGTGTGTCAGTCTGTGTCTGTGTTTCTGTCTGTGTTTGTGAGTCTGTCTGTCTGTCTGTATCTGTCTATCTGTCTGTCTTTGTCTGTGTGTCAATCTTTGTCTGTATCTGTCTGTTTGTCTGTCCATGTCTGTCTGCGTCAGTCTTTGTCTGTGTGTCTGTCTGTTTGTCTATCTGTCTGTGTGTCAGTCTGTGTGTCTGTCTCTCTGTGTGTCTTTTTCTCTGTTTGTTTGTCTGTGTCTGTGTGTCTGTGGCTGTGCCTGTGTCTGTCTGTATGTCTGTCTGTCCGTCTCTGTGTGTGTGTGTGTCTGTCTCTGTGTCTGTCTGTCTGTGTGTGTGTGTGTGTGTGTGTGTCTGTCTCTGTGTCTGTCTGTCTGTGTCTGTATGTCTGTGTCTGTCTGTATGTGTTTTTCTGTCTGTCTGTCTGTCTGTGTGTATGTGTTTTTCTTTCTGTCTGTCTGTGTCTGTCTGTGGGTCTGTGTCTTCCTCTGTGTCTGTCTGTCTGTGTCCTTGTCTGTGTATGTGTCAGTCTGTGTGTCTGTGTATCTGTCTGTGTGTGTGTCTGAGTGTCTTTCTCTGCGTCTGTCTGTGTGTGTGTCTGTGTTTGT
>NW_023630856.1:1099-1622 GCF_014905685.2 Nematolebias whitei | reverse complement strand
AATTGGGTCCTAGACTTCTTAACAAACAGACCTCAGTCTGTGAGGATCCACAATTTTCCTCCACCAAAACACTGGCTCTCCTCAGGGATGTGTGTTGAGTCCTCTCCTATTCACTCTGCTCACATATGAATGTGCAGCTACCCATCCAGGCTGTCACTTTGTAAAGTTTGCAGATGATACAGCGGTGGTGGGATGCATCACAAACAATGATGAGTCCAGCTACAGGCAGGAGGTGGAACACCTGGAGAGCTGGTGCAAAGAAAATAATCTTCACATCAATGTGAAGAAGACAAAGGAGATGATTGTGGACTTCAGAAGGAACAAACACACCTACACCCCCCTGAACAAAAGAGGATCTGTGGTGGAAGTGGTCTCCAGCTACACGTACTTGGGTGTACACATGAATAACACCCTCAGCTGGAACAACAACACCACCAGCCAGATCAAGAAAGCTCATCAGAGACTCTACTTCCTCAGGCGGCTGAGGCGAGCTGGTCTGGAAGCTCAGTCCTCACCTCCTTCT
>NW_023630856.1:0-999 GCF_014905685.2 Nematolebias whitei | reverse complement strand
ACAGAAGAGTGTTGGAGTCAGTCTCCCCACCATCACAGACATCTACAACTCCAGATGGAGGAAGAGAGCCACCTGCATCATGAAGGACCCCACTCACCCAGCACACACACATTTTGCCCCGCTCCCCTCAGGAAGAAGGTTTTGGAGCATTAAGTGTAGAACCACTAGACTGAGGAACAGCTTCTACCCTGAGGCTGTTAGACTCATGAATCTCTAACCAGAATAATCACTGTGAAAAGAAAAATTGCTGTAATGTCACTTTAATTAGTGATATGTGACTTATCTGTGCTGTTCATTATCTATGTTGCTGATCTCATGCTGCTGATTATCTCATGCTGCAATATTCATTAATACCCATCTTCTCATACAGACTCATGTTCAGGCTGCGGTTGTTACGCCGTATTGTTTTACATTATTAATGTTTAGAGTACGTAGCTTACTGTTTAGCATTCGTTTAGCGCGTATGTCATGATCAGCGGCCCCCGCTGACCCCCCATCAGCCCCTGTCTCACACTCACAGCCCCATCATGTCATGTTTCTGCTCCTCTCTGTCATTATGCTGTTTTTCTTCTGTCATTAGCCACACACCCCTCTGCACTTTCAGCTCATCAGCCCTGATTACACTCATCTGTTCAGCTCATCTAGTTCACCTGCTCTGCACCCTTTATAAACTCCATTCTCCCTCTCCACCGGGCTGAATTATTACACCTTACATGGTCCCTGATTCTGAAGCCTTTTTTGTCATAGTATCTTGTTTCATGCCTTGCATCTTGCCTTGACCCCTCGCCTGTACCACGGATTCTTTGTTTTGCCTGCCCCTCTTTAGATTTGGACTATTTGCTCTGACCACGGTAAACAACTCTGCTTTCCCTTCATGACTATTATGGATTATGACTTGGCTCTGGTTTCTGCTCTGTTTCCCCGTGTATGACCCCTGCATTGTTATATGGATCCTGCTGTTGGACTTACCACCCCACAAACCACATACAACTGCAGCTG
>NW_023630855.1:0-1622 GCF_014905685.2 Nematolebias whitei | reverse complement strand
AGAACTCGCGAAATGTATGAATATATCCTGCATATGTCATACTATATTTTGGTGGCCCGGAGCGTGCTCATAAATGACTGTGTATTCGTGTAAAGATTGATTTTACATGTTGGCATGGAAAATAACAGTTTGTCAGCTGTGATTGAACGCAGCGTGCTGGAGCTGCGCCGCTTGGAGCTTGGCTCTGCATGTTTACGCTGTGTTACGCTAGTGATGTTTTGAAAGCTGAAATAGTGTCATATGTCTTGTGAAAGCTGAAATTGTACGCCTGTTATGGTAACTAAAAGCTGGGTTTGGGTGAAAACGTTTATTCTGTTTAAAAGGACGGAGGTTCTGCTGCAAGACCCGGCTGTGGTCCGGCTCGGTTCTGAAAAAGTTCGAACGAGTTGTTTTTAAACGGTTTAAAAGACGTTGTGCTACGGAGCGCTGCCTCCACTAAGCTCAGAGAGTTAAACGTTACAATTTTTAATAGAAAAAGTGCATTTTGACAGTTTACAAGACGAAAAGTTGACAAACTTATTTCAGGCTAATCTATCATGCTAGTTGGAAAAACGCCTCGTGATTGGTTGAATTTGCTGCTGTGGAGCGCTCTGATTCGCTGAGAAGTTGAATGACGTGCCTACGTCATTTCCTCTCACCCTCGTGCCGCTCTGTCATTTGTGACTTCAGTCACGTGACCCGGAAATGAAAATTCGTTTTCATAGGGAAATAAAATCTGCTTTTTAAAGCTGAAAAGCGCTTTAAAGTGTATTTTGACACGCTGGTTAAGTTCTTCGAAGCATACTCGCTGAAATTTTGCCACGTTAGAGTTTAAAATCCGTCATTAAATGATGTTTTTGAACAACACTAGCGATGCTAATTTTAAGCTAACAGCTAACGACCGGATGAGTGACGTGTCACGTCACTTCCTCCATGTCGGAAATGAGCTTTGCCGTGCTTAAAATCACTAAATAAAGCTGCCATATGTCCCTAAAACTCATGTTTCATGCTAAAAAGTCATGCTTGTTGAAGAAACGCCACGTTTACGCTTAAATTCGTTCAGAAATGTTGATTTTAACCAAGTTTAGCCAAAGCTAACTTTAAGCTAAGCGGCTAACAACAGGATGTCAACCGAACGTCACAGGAAGTCGTCATAGACTCCTGATGGTAGAAAGCTAAACACTGCCCCCTCCTAGAGAAAGTTGAGAACACGGTTTCACTTCAGTTTTAGGTATTTTGAGTGAAATTAAACGTTTTTATTTTCTGTAAGACGAACTTTGAGTTAACAAACTTCCTCAAGCTGAATAATCACTGTTATCTTACATTTTAAAAGTGAAAGGTATTTATGCAAAGAGACATTTACTGAACACATTTTTATTCACTGATAATTCCTTAAGAAAAAGGTACAAAATAAAAATTAGAAACTTTTAAATAAGATACAGTTACAAATATTCACAGAGTTGATAAAGTTGCTCATTTGCTGGAGAGATAATACACGTTTAATTGCTAGATCACTAAATAAGAGTAAACTTACCAGGAAAAAGAAACTTTTCTGTTTAAGTTGCCACCTAAAAAATACATCTTCCTATTTAATTTTAAATAGAAGATTTGCAGGAGGACAGGAGTAATAACAGTTTTTCTGA
>NW_023630854.1:735-1623 GCF_014905685.2 Nematolebias whitei | reverse complement strand
GCAGCTCTGTTACTTTCATTCTGAGATTTTGCTTTTGGAAACTTTCATTCCTCTTTTTCTGGATGTAAATCACATTTTTTGGATGATTGTTTCCTCTGGTATCGGATGTGTAGAATGAACATATGCTGATATATATTCATAAATTAAACGGATTCTTTCATTTTTCTGGACTGGATAATATTGTGCATTTTGTTTAATAAAATGTGGACGGAAACGTGTTTATCTTTGACTCACCAACGACAGTGGGTCATTTATTAACAGAATCAAAGTTTAACACATCACACATTTACATTAATTGGCAAATTGAAAAATAACAACATAATTAATCAGCTTTACAACCAGGAAAACCATACGGCCATGATTTTCCATTGCTTCACCACAGACATTTCTGAAAAATATCTGGATTAATTTTCTAGCAGATAGAAGAATTTTAAAGATGGGAAATGAAGTTTAAGTTGAGAGAGATGGGGAGGGAATTTGTCTGTTATAACCAGAAACAGCACGCTCCTTTGGACCAGCTTAACCCAACGGTACGCTTTGGGTTGAAGATCGACTTTTTACCTTTCTGAAGATATGTCAGTTCCGGCGTAAAGTTCCACTTCAAGCCTCTTTTCAGCGTCTCCGTAAGGATAGTAGGGAACCGTTCGGAGTCGTGAGATCATCCAGAACAGACTTCATAATTCCTCTGAACTTCTCTCGTCCAGCTTAGTCGCAGATGTCCTGAGCATTCTGGACTCTGCTGCTCTCGGAACCAACTCACAGCATTCTCTCAGCGTTCTCCTCAGCGTTCTTCCCAGAACTGCCAAGAACTTCTCAGAACTACTGAGCTCTCCAGAACTTTGACTGGAGCTGGAACCTCTCGCAGAACTCCTGTGAACTAGGAAGTGG
>NW_023630854.1:0-635 GCF_014905685.2 Nematolebias whitei | reverse complement strand
AAAAGATTAAGATTGTTTAAGAACAGACAAAAGATATTATGAAGAACACAGACTTCGTGGAGTCAATTCTCTAGTATCTTGCTGTAAAAGTTAAACATGACATTTCTTTTTCAGTAAACTTGCAGTTGACCGAAACTTGAACTTTGACCAACTTATACATCTTGCTCATTTCAAACAGACGATCAAGAAATTGAATCATTACTCTGTAACATATTCCAACTTGATTTCCACTTTGAATGAGGATTAAAAATCGTTATTACTGTTTCACAGTTGATTTAAAAATGAGTAGTTCACTTCAACATTTAAATATTGTTTGAACTAACACAATTTGATTATCAAACATTTGTAAAATAGTAATGATAATCGAAAGTAGTCTTCTTTCACTTGATTAATTCAAGAAAGAAAGTCTCAGGATGGGTCAACCTGTATTCTGGATTCAAATCAATGAAATGACAGTTTCTGTCCCATAAGGTCCTTAAGGTCAGGATTTGACCTCAGGCCTAGTTCACTACAGTCCCCCCTTTGGAAATCATCGCCTGTCCATGGGGATGAATTCCAACATGAACTTACGCCTTCAAATGCCCTTGAGCTTGATGTAATCCAGCAAGGAAAACAAAAGTCAAAAGTAATCCAGC
>NW_023630853.1:0-1624 GCF_014905685.2 Nematolebias whitei | reverse complement strand
AACTACAGGGGTTTATGCCTATAGAAAAGGGTTCCAAACTATTTTTCATTTCTAACTTGGTTTAAGTTAGCTTTACATGGTAAAATATAGTTTGGTGCAATTGTCTGTTATCTTTTAGACGAACGACTTGAGATTGGGTGTTTGGTTTTCCCATAAATGTTTTGGAAGTCTATGGCGAGACTTATCAAAAAGAATTAGCTATCCCCCCGAATAGAATTGTTCGAGTAGGTTCGGCTTAAGCGTTGTGAGATCAATGTAGATTATGGTACTCAAGGTAGCAATAATATACATTGACTCCGCAAAGATTGCAATTTAATGAATGAACTGCATGTTGGCATGGTTAAAGGCCTCTTAGTCTCTAACTTACTACACAACAAAATTCATTCTTCCTTCAGAAACAATACCAAAATCAACTAAACAACGTTTCAACACCGACAAGAGTAGTGACTAAGCATTTAGAAACATCGTTTCACTGCCTCTCCTCACCCTGGTTGCCAGTTTTCAGTCACGCTGTCCCGTTTTATCAAGGGTAGGTCCTGTGAGTTTAAACTATGGTTAAGTTTATTATCCATTAGTTATCTTCTGCTTGGGTAACCCTTATTCCCACGAGGTCAGATTTTGTGAGATCTTTGTCTCCTGAGGAGTTATTGCACGCCTTGTGTTGTTTAATCTGGTTACGATGTACCCATTTAACAGTTGGCTCTTTTTGGCCTTTACTGATTTTTATCTGGTAGATAATTGGAGACACTTTGTCGATTATCAGATGGGGTCCAGTCCATCTAGGCATCAGCTTACGGGCGAGAGTTCCGTTCCCGGACTCTCTTCTCCCAGTTTTGGGGGCAAACGTGTAGTACCAGACCCTGTCTCCCACTTGGAGTTCCTCGTAAGAGGCCTTTTGGTCGTAGTACGCTTTGCGTCCTTCAGCTGATTTTTCCAAGTTTTTCTGTGCGAAAGCAAAAGTGTTCTTAAGGTGTCTTTCCAAGTCTTTCATGTATTGTTGTGTGGTGTAGGCTGTTGCCATGGCAGCATCGCCTGGTTGGTACAACAGGTGCAGAGGGAGAGTCATTTGTCGACCCGTCATCATCTCGAAAGGAGCGATGCCAGTCGACGTGTGTGGAGTGGCCCTTATTGCCATGAGGACCAGAGGGAGTTTCACGTCCCAGTCCTTGTGGTTTGCGGCTACGTATTTTTTCAAAATACTCACCACAGTCCTGTTTGCTCTCTCAACCTGGCCTGAAGCCTGTGGGTGGTAGCCAATATGGAAGTTGGCTTTGACGCCTAGCGTCTTCCACAGTTCCTTCATTACTTCACCTGTGAAGTGTGTACCTTGGTCTGAGTTCACCCTAAGGGGAAGTCCAAACCTTGAAAATACATGATTCATTAACAACATAGCAGTGGTTTGTGCTGTGTCATTAGGGGCTGGTAGACATTCTACCCATTTGGTAAACGCGCAGGTTACCGTGAGAAAATATTTATTTCCTCTAGAGGTCTTAGTGAGTGGTCCGACCCAGTCAATCTGGAGGTCCGACCATGGAAATGCAATGCCTCTACTATGCAGTGGTGCTCTGTGAAGTGGTCTGGATGGTTGAAACTGGCCACAGATCAGGCACCCTTTTATGTAGTC
>NW_023630852.1:0-1624 GCF_014905685.2 Nematolebias whitei | reverse complement strand
ACATTTCTTCTATATGTATATGTGTGTGTGTGCGTGTTCCATAAATAAAAATGAATGATACAGTAAATGAAGAGACAGTGCTTATGTCAAAATGTGTTTGACTGATTTGCATTTGCATTTACGAAGCACCTGTGCAAAAGAGGTTTGTTTGAAATTTGTGCAGTTGCCATTTGATGTGCAAGTCTTCAGAAACTTTGGAAGAAATGTTGTGTGCGCCTTCTCATTGATGGAAATGCCAAACCAGTTTCATACAATGAAGGAATGACTGGTTAGTCACTGGCGTAGGAGTTAGAGTGTGATATGACTTGGGAAAAATATGGATGTGTCATCAAAAAGCATAAAATTGACACATATAATTCACCCTATAGAGGATCCTGTGACCTTTAAGCTTTAGCAGATCATCAATACACTAATCCTTCAAGATCTGATCTGACTGCTGCTCCCTGGATTTACTGCACTTTATTGGGGTAAAAAGTATTTTTTTGCATGAGTAGAAATGAACGAACGCATGACCAGAACTGACACAGGTGAACCTTACGGTTTAGATTTTTTCATAAACCGTTCCATCCCCACAACATACATGGATTATTTTAGGGTCAATTTCTATAGAATAAAGAAATTCTTCCTTCAACAAATCCAACATAAAAAATATAATATGGCCTTTAACTGAAATAATTAGTCTACAGACTGTGACGCTAAACAAAGAGCACAGGGAACAATATCTGGACTATTTTTAAATCCCTCTGCATTGTCTTGTTAATAAAAGCTCCATCAAACATCACTACAGTACATACAAAGACACAGAGCTGAAAAATTAGACCTGATCTGAAGGCACGTGGCAGGAGAAGGAGGAGGTGAAGGTTGCGGTGAGTGCTGAGCAGAGCGGAGGCTACTTGAGCAGGGCTCGGTAGAGGAGGAGGGAGTGGGCGGTCTCTCTCTCCTGCTCCATGTAGAATATTAAGTCCCTGAGGTTGACCCGAGTGATGCGCTGACGCGTGTACTGGCGAGATGAGGTGGATGGGGCAGAGGAACCAGCTGGAGAGCCTGCCATGCTGCCGGAAACCTGGAGACATGGGAGGAGTCCAGAGGTGAGAAAGGGAGACTCCTACAGGATTCATTAACACCTTCAAATCTTTCAAAACACTGTTTATATCACAATACTCTGGCCTACTATTTCTTACAGTTTCTGTGTAAGAAAGGATGTGCTTAGAAATGTACACATGGCATCCAAGCTAAAGTTAACATCATTAATCCTGGAAATATGTAAGAACCTTAGCTTGGCATAATTAACACAAGCAACATGACAATGTAAAGGAAACTAATATCATTTGACAGTTATGCTCCTCGTAGTGTGCTAATTAACATTAACACATACCATTAATACAATAAACTTGTTCTGGGTGAATGGATCTTGTCTCCACACAAGTTTCTAATGGCCCCTTAAAACGGTGATGCTGTATCTGCACAAATAATGCAGGAGTCAGGTAGTCTACTCTTTTTTTTATGTTAGGATGTTTATTTGTCATATGTCAATCAGAGATTCTTTATTGTCGTTCGCACCACATGTGGTACAAGTGGTGGAACAAAATTATGTACATAGGGTCCCAGTTACATCCAACAATAA
>NW_023630851.1:0-1624 GCF_014905685.2 Nematolebias whitei | reverse complement strand
CAGCAGTAATGCTCCTCCTACCTGGCGACAATGGGACAAGATTTGGCATTAAATTCATGGCTCTTTGCAGCTCAATTTTCAATAGTTCCGCACCAGATTATTAAACCTTTCATGGTCCCTGATATATCAAACTATTTCTTGTTCCTGTTTCATGCCTGACGTTCATGCGTTGCTCTCTGGATTATGACCATATGCCTGTTTCCTGGATTCTTCGCTTTGCCTGCCCCGATTGATTTGGATTACTCCTTCTGCCAATGGTAACAACTTCCTGCTTCTGCTATACTACTACGCCTCACGGATTATGTTTTTGTTTTTTGTATCTGTACTTCTGACCTCCCTGTGTATGATCCCCACTTCCTCTCTTGAACCCTGCTCTTGGATTTGCTCCCGATGTACTATGTTTTCGCAGCGCTCCTCCGCAACTGCTCTGCACTTGAGCCAGTGACATCATTGCTGCAGGCATTGACAGGTGACTCGCTCCTCTCTTGTCTTCGTAGATGTGTTCTCAAAAGCTGTATCCAGACTCAGTCCTGCAACTGCAACTCAATAAATATTGTTTCTGTTGGTTTCACACTCTGGTTGTCTGATTTTATTCTGCATCCAAAAAACTGTTTTTTGACAGGATAATCCAGCCCAAAGGATGAATTCAAAGCAGACAAAAGAGTGGCTCTTTGACAGTGATGGTTCTATAATAAACCTAGACATACTAATGCAGCTTTTTAAGACCATGTTCTGTGTCAGGTTTGCCCCCCCCCCCCCCACACACACACACACCAGCTGCCACCTTCAAGACTCCCACACTGACTACTACGTCCAAGACCCCCAAGCTGTCTGCTGCATCCAAGACCCCCATGTCAGCCGCTGCCTCTAAGACCCCCACGCTTGCCAAAGACCCCTCGACCAAACTGGCGGCAGACCCCTTGACCAAGCTGGCAGCAGACTCCACGAACAAGCTGGCGGTAGATCTCAGAGTCAGAGTTTCTTTATTGTCATTCGCACCTCATGTGGTACATGTGGTGGAGCGAAATTATGTACACAGCGTCCCAGTTAAATCCAACAATAAAATGGAAAAGAAAAACAGTAATAACATCTAAGATATGAACTAAGAAAAACATAAACTAAATATACACAAAGCACTCATAACATAAAAACATTACGTCGAACATCAGCACAAACATGAGTCTGTGTGAGCAGATGAGCACGCATGAACACATCAACATTGAAACAGATCAGCAGATCACGAACAAGCTGGCAGCAGACCCCATAACCAAGCTTGCTGCAGACTCCACAACCCTCAAGCCTGCAGCAGATCCCACGACCCTCAAGCCTGCTGCAGACCCCACGGCTTCCATGCCAGCCACTGTCCCCAAGGTCCTTCATCTGTAGCTGATCTCATGGTCCCTTCTGCAGCTAAAGACTTCTCATCCTGGTTTTTGCCAGCACCTTCTCCTCTGCCTTTCCCAAGGGGCCATTTCAGCCAACAAAGCAGCAGAGACTTTATGAGACTGAACCTCATGTGCACCCATCTCTGCTGACAAAGCAGCAGAAACTCGGCGACAACCCACCTACACGCTGTCAACCTCACCTCAATGGTTCCACACCACTCAAGGGTTCCACGACTTAT
>NW_023630850.1:0-1624 GCF_014905685.2 Nematolebias whitei | reverse complement strand
TGGTTGTTCAGATTTGTTGCTAAAAAGACATGAGATATAAGAAATGTTTAAAATCAGTAGCTCATGTGAAAATAAACGGTTACATGGCTTATTATTTAGAAAATGTGAACAGTACAATTATCTTACCTTGAGTCACCTGCAGTGCTATCCAGAATTATTCATGCCTGTACAATGTTTTGGGGTATTTTCATCCGGTAGTGCTTTTCAGCTATTGCATTTGAATGTGTTAGATAGTCAGCCACCAGTGCCTTCTCAGCATCTGTTTTTGTCTTAACGGAAGTCTCATACACCCTGTGAGCTTCCTGGTTGCTTACAGGTTTTATGTTGTACTTCTGGGGAGATGGCACCGGTGCTGGTGGCTTGCCATTCACTTCGGTCTGTTTTTATCTTTTTTTTTTCAGTTTTTATCATTTTTCTTTGGTGACATAAACTCACTGCTTGTTTATGATCGCCAACAACTTTTAAATATACAGTTATCTACTGCAAACCCCGCCTTGTTCGACCACTTTGATCGGGGCTCTGGACCCCCACCCCCTTTGCTTGTTGATGTCCCGGTTTATCTGAAGCGCACGGTGTTTCTGCCCGCCTGAAAACATCACTCCAGGCGCTGTGGGAGATGTGCCTGCCATCTCGTGAGGATTAAAGCCAGCATCAAGCTCTCTGCTGCCTTGTCACCTGCTGCTGACCATCAGACAATAAACTGTCCATCCGGATGCTTCGCTGACCCACTCAACTCCACCTCGCTCCAGGAGCCTGGGCCTGGTACATGCAGCAGGCTGCGCGCATGGCTGCGGTGATCTCGGCCATCTCCAGTGGAACTTAAGCAACTCTGGGCTGTCTGCTGCATCATATCCTGCCGACCATCTGCTGGATATTCGCCTGTCCGGGTGCTTCGCTGATCCTGCTGCATCCTGCCTGATCCCCGTAGTTGAGCCTGGCTCACGCCGTGGGTGCGCACAAAGCTGCAGAACAAAACTCTAGAAATCTGAAACAGCTGATCTGTGCTCCGAGTTCAGATTTTTCTTCAGCTACTGGTCCTATAAAGATTGCTCTGCTAAATGTGAGGTCGCTGACAAATAAATCATTCATTTTAAACGAAATTTTCTGTTCTAATGGACTGGACTTCATGTTTGTTACAGAGACCTGGCTTGTCCCTGGTGAGTCAAGTGTTTTTTCTGAACTTGTGCCAGTGGATTGTGCCTTTTTTAATGCTCCAAGGATTTCTGGTAGGGGTGGTGGATTATTAACAGTTTTTAAAAAGCTCTGGAACTGCAGACAGCTATAGGCTGTGATATTTCAAAGTTTTGAACTGCTGTACTTTGGGACAATCAGGGTGCACCTGGTGATTAGTCTCTTGGATGAGAGACGAAACGTTTCTACATTTTTTTTTTTGCTTTGTTTTTTTTTTTTGTTTTGTTTTTGAATGTCCAGAGGACCAGATTGAACTTTTTTGGATTTTTCTACCTGGATTATTGAGCATGCATCAGGATATTTTGAATCACTTTGGCCAGAATTGCCTCAAACTAGTAAGAAAGTTGGAGAAAACAGCAAGGAAGAGGGCAGACTACAGGAACCACTTGCGATTCAACCTCAGATGTCGACAAAGTGGCATCATTCCCAAGAG
>NW_023630849.1:0-1624 GCF_014905685.2 Nematolebias whitei | reverse complement strand
CTTCAGGGGTCGCCACAGTGAGTCATCCTCCTCCATCTCACTCTGTCATCTGCATCCTCTGCCCTCACTCCAACTACCTCCATGTCCTCTCTAACTGCATCCATATATCTCTTATTTGGCTTTCCTCTTTGTCTTTTTCCTAGCAGCCCAGAGTAATAAGGCCAGTGTCACATTCAGGAAATCCATTTCATAGTTTGCAGCCAGCTAAAACGTGCAGTAGCACTGTGGCTAACAGCTAACCAACTTTTCATTGAAACATGGCTGCTGTGTGGAAGTATTTTACAATAGAAACACCACAAAGCACAACGGCAGCACGCAATCTCTGCAGAGCCATAGCACCACATTAAACCGTGGTAAAGGGGAGGCTTTGGCTGAGTAGTTAGAGCAGTTGTCCCCCAATGCAAGAGTTGGAGGTTTGAATCCACTAGCAGTCACATGTCGAAGTGTCTCAGGGCAAGATGCGGAACCCCTCGATGCCTCTGATGTGTGTTCCATCAGTTTATGAGTCAGAGTCAGAGAGTCAGAGTTTCTTTATTGTCATTCGCACCTCATGTGGTACATGTGGTGGAGTGAAATTATGTACACGGGGTCCCAGTTACATCCAACAATAAAATGTATAAGAAAAACAGTAATAACATCTAACATATGAACTAAGAAAAACATCAACTAAATATACACTAAGCACTCATAACATAAAACATTGAACATCAGCACAAACATGAACATGAGTCTGTGAGCAGATGTGCACGCATGAACACATCAACATTGAAACAGATCAGCAGCAACATGAAACAGATCAGCAGCAACATGATATGGTTTTTCACAGTGATTATTCTAGTTAGAGATTCATGGCTCTAACAGCCTCAGGGTAGAAACTGTTCCTCAGTCTAGTGGTTCTACACTTAATGCTCCTTAACCTCCTTCCTGAGGGGAGTGGGGCAAAAAGTGTGTGTGCTGGGTGAGTGGGGTCCTTCATGATGCAGGTGGCCCTCTTCCTGCATCTGGAGGTGTAGATGTCTGTGATGGTGGGGAGGCTGATTCCAACATATTTCTGTGCAGCCTTCACCACTCTCTGCAAAACTTTTCTTTCTGCAGCTGTGCAGCCTCCATGCCACACATTGATGCTCGAGCAAAGGATGCTCTCCACTGCACACCTGTAGAAGGAGGTGAGGACTGAGCTTCCCAGACCAGCTCGCCTCAGCCGTCTGAGGAAGTAGAGTCTCTGATGAGCTTTCTTGATCAGGCTGGTGGTGTTGTTGCTCCAGCTGAGGTTGTCATTCATGTGTACACCCAAGTACTTGTAGCTGGAGACCACTTCCACCGCAGAGCCTCTTATGTTCAGGGGGGTGTAGGTGTTTTTGTTCCTTCTGAAGTCCACAATCATCTCCTTTGTCTTCTTCACATTGATGTGAAGGTTATTCTCTCTGCACCAGCTCTCCAGGTGTTCCACCTCCTGCCTGTAGCTGGACTCATCATTGTTTGTGATGCATCCCACCACCGCTGTATCATCTGCAAACTTTACAATGTGACAGCCTGGATGGGTAGCTGCACAATCATACGTGAGCAGAGTAAACAGGAGGGGGCTCAACACACATCCCTGAGGAGAGCCAGTGCTGAGGGTTAT
>NW_023630848.1:0-1625 GCF_014905685.2 Nematolebias whitei | reverse complement strand
GACTGGGTGAGATAAAAACGTAAAAGCGCTAATACGTGAAGGCAGACGATCGATAAACCAACGATAAATAATAATAATAATAATAATAATAATAATAATAATGATAATATAAAAATAATAATTAGTTCTTTAATATAATAAAATACAGTCACAGACTACTTATAAAATACCTTTCCTGCACAAAAAAGGGGTCAACACACATTTCATCTAAAAAAGAAAAAAAAAAAAAAAACTACAATCAAGTTGTATTGTGGGAAGCAGCCACTGTTGAATTTTTCTGGCGTCAGAGTTTCGCGTGAATGAGGTGAAGTGGTCAGTCTTGTGTTGTTTGTCTAAGTGTTGTTCGTCCTGTCAAACCATAAGACCACTGAGAGTGATTGAGATAAGGAAAAGAGTTCCTGAACTGGTTCCTGTGACAATAAAATACCTAGGTGTGGTGTGTGAAAGTGAATTCCTTTCAGAGAATGCAGAAGGAATTGGATGTCGAAATGGCTGAGCAGTGTAGACAGAAATACGGAAATGAGGACTTTAAATCGTTAAAAGAGCAACTAACAATTTTAACACAGGCCATAACCCTGTCAGGACAGGATAAGAAACAGGAGAAAGCTCTCGTAAAAAATTAGAAGAGATAAGTGACAAACGAGGCAAAGTAGACGTTATAACTCAGATGTGGGAAAAATAAAACAGTGTAAAGACGAGGAAGAGCATTTTGACAAACAAAAGAAAGAGGCCAACGCCCTACAGAAGGGGAAATACAGGAAGTTGAAAGTGGCAGCTGAAAGTGAGAAAAAGGAATGGTTGAAACTGGTGTTGATAGCTCAGGGTGTGTCACATCTGATGTTGGGTGAGAAGAGTGAACAACCAGGCAGCTTAACACCTCCTCCTTACACCCACAGCAGCATTCCATCTGCCCCTCCTGTTAAAAACATGTATCCGGTATATCACGTGAGGGAGGGAAAAATAGAGATAGAGGGAGCCCCTCCTTCACTAGACAGAATGGAAACCAGAGCCCAGGACAACCTGACCGTAACAGATGAGACAGGATCAGTGAGCTCCTCCGGTTTTAGAGACTTTATTAAAGTACACACATTACAGAAAGCTGCAGACAACTACTCAGCACCTCTCAACACACAGGCATCGTTGCCTCGCCCGCAGGCACCTGAACCACTCTCATTCACAGGGGTGGGGCAGAGACAGGCTCTTCTGGAAGCCCCGGGCTGGAGAAACAGACCTGTGTTGACTGACTCACTGACAGGTTCTTCAAAAAATCCTTTCTATACTGAATCCCCACTCAGGATCTCTTCAGACATCATGGCTACTCTTCAGCCTCCACCCAGTACATCCCTCTCACTGACCGCATCACCCAGTACATCCCTGCCTTCAGAACATGAGGAAACTAAAGGGTTTCACCAACTTGACTACCCCTCCCTGTCGAGCAACAGCTTTCCTCTGCTCCAGGCGGGTGCGCAGATCAGATACAAACCCTTTGCACTTGGTGACATTCAGGCTTTGGTTGAAAAACTGCCCCCACTGACTGAAGGGGGTAGTAAGTGGTTAAATGCAGTTGATAGCCTTACCAAAGGTATCACACTAGCGGTAGGAGATGTGAGAGCCTTGTTGGGAAG
>NW_023630847.1:0-1625 GCF_014905685.2 Nematolebias whitei | reverse complement strand
GACGTGTGTGGAGTGGCCCTTATGGCCATGAGGACCAGAGGGAGTTTCACGTCCCAGTCCTTGTGGTTTGCGGCTACGTATTTTTTCAGAATACTCACCACAGTCCTGTTTGCTCTCTCAACCTGACCTGAAGCCTGTGGGTGGTAGCCAATATGGAAGTTGGCTTTGACGCCTAGCGTCTTCCACAGTTCCTTCATTACTTCACCTGTGAAGTGTGTACCTTGGTCTGAGTTCACCCTAAGGGGAAGTCCAAACCTTGAAAATACATGATTCATTAATAACATAGCAGTGGTTTGTGCTGTGTCATTAGGGGCTGGTAGACATTCTACCCATTTGGTAAACGCGCAGGTTACCGTGAGAAAATATTTATTTCCTCTAGAGGTCTTAGTGAGTGGTCCGACCCAGTCAATCTGGAGGTCCGACCATGGAAATGCAATGCCTCTACTATGCAGTGGTGCTCTGTGAAGTGGTCTGGATGGTTGAAACTGGCCACAGATCAGGCACCCTTTTATGTAGTCCTTGATATCCTTTTTCATTCCAGGCCAATAAGCAATCTGTTTTAATGCTTTCAGCGTGGCATTGTCACCCTTATGTCCTGCGGACGGAAGGTCATGTGCATGGACTAACATCACCCCCCTGTGGTCATGGGGGACCACGAACACAGGTGAGGACGTCCGTCCATGAGCAAAAGTTAGGATGCCTTTAAGTAGTTTTAGCTGTTTGCGCAGCTGAAAGAGGACTTTGAGGTCTGGATTGGAATCCAGCTCGCTTTTCCATGGAGTGTATTTGTCTGGGTCAGTCAAATACAGCATCATCGAGTTAATTGCAGGATCCAACTTCTGAAGTTGGATGATGTCCGGGTCAGTCAGCATTGGGCGCACAGAAACTGTGTTATCAGCAGGTTTAGCTGCAGCTTGTGCACGTGTGACTGCCATTACCTCAGTTGTAGCTTGAGAGGAAGTTACGTAGGCACGTCATTCAACCTTCTCAGCAAATCAGAGCGCTCCACAGCAGCAAATCAACCAACCACGAAGCGTTAGTAGCCACCAGCATGTTAGATTAGCCTGAAACCATTTCGTCAACTTATCGTCTTTTAAACTGTCAAAATGCACTTTTTCTGTTAAAAATGTAACGAATCAACTCTGAGCTGTACGGAGTCTTCTACTCCGGTCTCAAAAACGTCTTTCTAGCTATTTAAAAAAACCTCGTCCGAACCTTTTTCAGAACCGAGCCGGTCCAGAACCGCATCTGGACCGTCTTTAAACAGAATAGAGCGTTTTCACCCAGCTCAAAACCAGCTTAGTTACGATAACAGGCGTACAAATTCAGCTTTCACAAGACATATGACATTATTTCAGCTTTCATAACATCGCCAGCGTAATACAGCGTAAACATGCAGAGCCAAGCTCTAAGCGCGCAGCTCCAGCACGCTGCGTAAACATGCAACGTTTTGACTTCAGCGGCTTTTGAGCTGCGTTTCAGCACAGCTGATAAACTGTTATTTTTCATGCCAACACGTAAAATTCAATCTTTACACGAATATACAGTCATTTATGAGCACGTAACGGGCCACTAGAATGTAGATGAACAGATGCTCAGATATATTCATCAATTAACACGGATTC
>NW_023630846.1:542-1625 GCF_014905685.2 Nematolebias whitei | reverse complement strand
TTAATTAAGCAGAAATTAACACAAAATAAGCTAAAAACCTGAAATGAGTAAAAAACAGAAGGTAAATTTTTAAAAAAGAAGTTTAAATTACAAGAAGGAAGTGGAGAGAGCACATTTTTGCTGAATTAGGCAGAAAAAATGTGACATTTGTCGTGACAGGAAGGCAAACCCATGCTGTTCCTTTGAGCTGAGCCCAATCGGGCCACAGGAGTAGAGACCCGGTCACCTGCTGCTCGCCGATGAGACTCAATGGTGGGGCCCCAGTAACCCACGTCCGTGCAAGGGACAGTAGTTCCTTGATTTGTGCTGTTCATCAAAAGTCTTCTGAATCGCTCTTTGTCTGGCCTGTCAACTAGGATCAATCTGCCATAGGAGACCCTACCAGACAGTATAGATCCTAGGATCATTCAGGCACACAAACTCCTCCACCACGATGAGGTGGCGATTCAAGGAGGAGAATATTTTTTTTTTATAATTTTTTTTTTTTTTTTTTAGAACAATGTAAATTATACATATCCATGTCTTCTGATGGCTGAGGCTTGGCTTTTGCTGTAGCTGATGCAATGGCTAAGGCTGTGGATAATCAGCTTAGTTCCATGCTCAGACGAGGATTAGGCCAAACTTAGGTTGGAGGACAGCCACCACTGAGACCATACATAATAAATAAATACATAAAATATCCATGCCTCTGGGCTGTCCCTTCTGATGGCTGAGGCATGGCTTTTTCTGTAACTGATGCAATGGCTGAGGTTGTGGATAATCAGATTAGTTCCATGCTCAGACGAGGATCAGGCCAAGCTTAGGTCGGAGGACATCCACCACTGAGACCATACATAATAAATAACTACATAACATATCCATGGCTCTGGGCTGTCACTTCCGATGGCTGAGGCTTGGGTTTTGCTGTAGCTTATGCAATGCCTGAGGCTGTGGATAATCAGCTTAGTTCCATGCTCAGACGAGGATTTGGCCAAGCTTAGGCCATAGGACAGCCACCACTGAGACCATTCATAAAAAGAATACATAAAATATCCATGTCTGGGCTGCCGCTTCTGATGGCTGAGGCTTGGCTTTGGCCGTAGC
>NW_023630846.1:0-442 GCF_014905685.2 Nematolebias whitei | reverse complement strand
TCAATGGTGGGGCCCCTGTAACCCACGTCCGTGCAAGGGACACTAGTTCCTTGATTTGTGCTGTTCATCAAAAGTCTTCTGAATCGCTCTTTGTCTGGCCTGTCAAATAGGATCAATCTGCCATAGGAGACCCTACCAGACAGTATAGATCCTAGGATCATTCAGGCACACAAACTCCTCCACCACGATAAGGTGGCGATTCAAGGAGGAGAATATTTTTTTTTCATAATTTTTTTTTTTTTTTTTTTTTTTTAGAATAATGTAAATTATACATATCCATGTCTTCTGATGGCTGAGGCTTGGCTTTTGCTGTAGCTGATGCAATGGCTGAGGCTGTGGATAATCAGCTTAGTTACATGCTCAGACGAGGATTTGGCTGAGCTTAGGCCATAGGACAGCCACCACTGAGACCATACATAAAAAATAAATACATAAAATATCC
>NW_023630844.1:0-1626 GCF_014905685.2 Nematolebias whitei | reverse complement strand
CGTCACCCAGTCGCCCTTGGTCACATATATCCATTGACTTTGTTACAGGCTTACCTCCCTCAGAGGGGAACACCACTATACTGACCGTCGTCGACAGGTTTTCTAAGGCGGCCCATTTCATTCCCCTTCCTAAGTTACCTTCAGCCCTTGAGACTTCACAGCTCCTTGTCCAACACGTCTTCAGAATCCACGGCATCCCATCAGACATTGTTTCCGACCGAGGTCCCCAGTTTATCTCGCAGGTATGGCGATCGTTCTGCAAGACACTGGGGGCATCCTCGAGTCTCACTTCTGGGTACCATCCACAATCTAACGGCCAGGCCGAAAGATGCAACCAGGAACTAGAGGCCACCTTACGCTGTATCGTGGAGGACAATCCTTCGGCCTGGTCCCGTCACCTGGTCTGGGTTGAGTATGCGCACAATTCACACAAGACTTCTGCAACTGGTATGTCTCCCTTCGAAGCATCGCTGGGATACATGCCTCCTCTGTTTCCCAGTCAGGAAACGGATTGCATGGTACCTTCGGTCCAACACCATTTCAGACGGTGTCGTTGAGTCTGGCGTCAGACCAGGTCAGCCCTTCTTCGGACAGCTGCCCAAAATAAGAGATACGCTGACCGCCACCGCTCGACGGCGCCGCCTTACCAGGTTGGTCAAAGAGTGTGGTTGTCCACCAGGGACATCCACCTCAAGGACCTCTCCAGGAAGATGGCTCCTCGATTCATCGGTCCTTTTCCTATCGAGAGGATCATCAACCCAGCAGCAGTCCGTCTCAAACTTCCTACCTCCATGAAGGTCCACCCTACCTTTCACGTTTCCCAGGTTAAACCGGTATCCGAGAGCCCGTTGAGCCCTCCAACCAACCTCCCTCCTCCTCCCCCCCGGTTGATTGACAATCATCCAGCTTTTTCCGTCAGGAAGATCTTGGATGTCCGGCACCGGGGGAGAGGTTTCCAGTACCTGGTAGACTGGGAGGGTTACAGCCCTGAGGAGCGGTCCTGGATCCCACGTTCATTCATCTTGGACCCCAGTCTCATCACTACCTTCTTCCAAGCACACCCTGAAAAGCGCTTCAGATCGCCAGGAGGCGATTCTTGAGGGGGGGGGGTACTGTGAGAGTAGCACTTGCTGCAGCTTCCAAGATGGCCGCCAATCACCCCCAGCTGACGGTCATCTCCCTGATGAGCTCCTGCTCCTATTTAAGCCTGCAGTCAAGTTTACCCGACGCTGGAACATTGAGTTCCCCCGGTACTTAATGTTTCTAGCCGTTTAGTGTTTCATGGAATATAAGTCTTACCGTGTGATCTTGTTTCTACAGTTCCTCGTCACCTCCCGGGTCCTGTCCTGATTCCACGGGTTCCAGTCCTCAGATCTCTCGTGCCTTGCCAAGCTCTGATCTCTCGTGCCTTTCTACTCAGTCTCTGGGAATAATCATCTTGTTCTGGAACTGTTGCACAGTGCCTCGATCTCACCATCTCCTCTGGAAACTCTGGGCTTCTCTTGGATCCACTTTCACAAGAACCGCCAACTGTAAGATAAGAAATCTCATTACAAGTTTGAACATAACAACTTACCTGCCCCAGCTGAACTTGTCCTCCGTTTCCAGGAGTTCCAGTCCTGATGC
>NW_023630843.1:0-1626 GCF_014905685.2 Nematolebias whitei | reverse complement strand
GAAGAAGAAGGTTTTAAATTTGTTTTCAGCAAAAATCTCCATCCTGACATTCAAACGTCAGTGCAAATGATGGCAAATTACAGAGAAAAATCCATCAGTGAGATTAAACAGTGCGCTGTGAACGTGTTTGAGGCACGTTGTCATGCCAAGACGCCCATAGAAGTGTTTCCTGGTGTAAAGGTTAAACCCCACTCCCTAGAATTAGAAGGAAGGCGTGCATCTCCACCCCCTCCTAAAAAGGGAGAAAAAAGGCAGTATTTTCAGACTAACAAACCGCATCATGAAGGTGCACGCTGGGACCAGCGGAGGACGCAAAAAAATGGGAACCGAGAGGAACCCCAAAAAGACGTACCTACCCGCCCCCCACCTCGGACGAAACGTCCAGAGGCGAAAAAATCACAAAAATCCCAGAAAAAAGGCCCTCCACCTCTGAGCTCGGAAGAGACAGAAAAATTGCGTGAAATGTTAGAAGATTTGAAACACACTGACAAGGGAAGCCGACCAAAAGCACTATGCAGTGAGGTACTCACTACTACATCTCTGGGCGCGAATGACAACACTACAGATGTCGGTGAAACACACCAAGACGTTGCTGTTGTTGCCTCAAACAACCCCTCATCGGATGAAAGGGGGGTAATCACACACACAAACGATGACCAGTCATCGCAGGCTGAACACGCAGAAACAGCTACAGCTGTGCTGACGGTTCAGACAAACCAAGATTACACAGATAAATCTGAACGCGTGAAAAAGCGTCAGAAAAAAACCAAAAGGTTTCTGTGTAACTTTATCAGAAAGGGGGCCGCCAAAAAGGCGTACCTGTCAGTAACACTCGAAGGTGTCCTCACACACGAAGCACTCCTGGACGGTGGGGCAGACATAACAATTATGTCAGCTAAACTGTTCGAGGAGCTGAGGACAGCCGCAGCCGAGAAAAACAGGATAATACCTCTATCTGATTGTGCTATAGAAATGCAGGGTCTCTCGGAGAATAAAACAACCCTGACAGCTATAGCAATGGTTCACATGCAGATTGGCAATATGACACTGTACCACCCGGTACACGTGACCCATGTTGACTCATTCCCATTTTTGGTTGGCCAGGATTTTATAAATCGCTTTAACGCGATTATAGATTATGGTGATCAAACAATGTGGACAACAGTGAGCAAACCACTGCCAATAGAAACGCCTCCGGAGTGTGACACAGACTGCCCAACAGCAGGTACCGCGGAAGGCACAAAGGACTCCTCAGCCGAGGACACGAGCCCGGTGAGTACTCCTCTAACACCATGTGAAACCAAAGAAACCCAAGTGGTCCAAACTCTGACTCAACAAGACAGCCTCCTCTGTGAGCTGGAACAGTCAGAGTCCACCAAACACTACCTACCACTGGTAGTTAAGGGTGTAGAGATCCAAGGGTCCCACACCAACGATGCTGTACTGTCTCTGTGGACAGATAAATCAGCAATTAACCGAGCTTTCTACGAAACCTTGGTTCACAAACACGTTGGTCTAGAACTAATTAAAAAAGCTTTCCGCTTTCCATTAGTTCCCAATAGTTCACAGGTAATGACCGCAGAAGGAGTCATTAACCTAAAACTGAACTGGAATCAACGAGAACTG
>NW_023630842.1:0-1626 GCF_014905685.2 Nematolebias whitei | reverse complement strand
TATATGTTCTGTCCTCATATTTAATGTTGGATAACAATCTTTCTTGAAATAATATGCTCTATACCTGCAATTTTTAAACAACGGCACAATTTGAGAAGTTCGCTAGATATTTTTTGTCAAGGGCTTTCATTTGGGTTCTTTAAATGTCTGAATAAAATAAAAAATAAACACTGTTTTCATGTTGCTACACCATCCAGAGTGTAATAACAGTGCGTGCCTAAATGATGTATTTTCGGGTGGTGTTTGCCAGTGTTGAGTCTACTGGCAAAATTACAGAGTTATGAGGGTCACTCCTCCTGCAGCAGCGAGTAAATCTTCCCTCTGTTTCCTGTGGATCTTTCTCTTTTTAATTTCTCAGCCTCCATCTGCTCATCCATCACCTGACAGCGGCGTGCTCTTCTGAAACTTGGGTGTTTTTCTACACATGCTCCCCCCCCCCCCCCTCACTTTCGTCTCCTGGTTATCATCTGCCAGATCTTTAACAGAGTTTCCTTAATCTTTCTCCAAACAGAAGGTTCATTAGCAGGCAGGCTTTCATCACTGTGCACACTTTTCTTACTTAAGAGGAGGAAGCATTTATGCTTAAAAGTCAAGTTTTACTATTCAGCGTCGAAGACTCACTCAGTGGGACCAGGAGTAAACAAGAAAGTTGTGAGTACAGATTATTGCAAACTGCAGATTTTGTTAAAATGAATGCACTTAATGGAGATGGGTCTACTGTTGCACATAGCTTCAGGTGTTTATAATAAAAAAAAAGAAGTTGAAGATTTCTAAACTTGTACAGACTTTTAAAAGTGCATGCTTTTCTTGATGTTATTGTTGTTTGTGTGTATGCATGAGGAAAACAGCTGTATCCCAGTTGTTACTGTCCAAAGGTCATTTGTTTGAGCAGCCCCGTTATGTTCCTTCCATATCTGGACACTCAAACAAACTGAAAATTTTATTGACGTAAAGTGAGTGTGACCTTTAGTGCCTTTTGCTTTTTACGGCTCTGATGGACTTCTCTCTCTCTCTCTCTCTCTCTCTTGCTGCCAGAAACAACACACAAACACTACGTGGTCATCTCAGACGGCTGCATGCCCTGGGCTTTTGTATCATTTATGATGAGTGACGAATTGTGATGGAACGACGGGAGGGGGTAAGAACAGAGAGCATGCTCTGCCCTACAGCTCGGGGCAGAGGGCAGTAGGAGGGAGATTCAGGTCAGCTAGCACAGAAGGGGCTGCAGACTGGGGCAGGTGACTGTGAATTTTCATCTT
Source organism: Nematolebias whitei (assembly GCF_014905685.2). NCBI lineage: Eukaryota > Metazoa > Chordata > Actinopteri > Cyprinodontiformes > Rivulidae > Nematolebias > Nematolebias whitei. The sequence goes on along the minus strand of NW_023630842.1, from coordinate 367 downwards.
GTCAACTAGCCTGCAGGATCCTGCTCTCCTTCTGTGACCTCTGCTCTCTGGAAGTTTGAGTGTCCAAACACGGACTCCTCACAGAGTAGACAGCTTCAGCAGTGGAAATATGACAAATCCCTTTTTTATTTTACCATATTCTCCGGACTTTGTTGCAATTTTTTTTCATCGTTTGGCCAGTCCTGTGACATATAGTCCAAAGTGACGTATTTACGTTTTTTTCCCTATTCATGATGCAATTTTTGACTGACATGTTAAATGTTCATTCATACTGACAAGAACTAAAGAGTAAACATTAACATTTGCAGAGCGAAAGGGCCCTCTAGGCTTTTGACAACTATATGTTGTTCCTCTTCTGCTAACCTCC
>NW_023630841.1:0-1626 GCF_014905685.2 Nematolebias whitei | reverse complement strand
ACAGTTACAGCTGTTAATGTAGATGTTTTTATCACCTACCAGCAGGGCAATTTAGCTTCTTTTTTATTTGAAAGTGTAGTTTAAGGGGGGGACAAGTAAAAAACAATTAGTTAAAATTATCCTGAAAAGTGAAAACTAGCAAAGACCATCCCCATTATGTATTTTATTTATTTGTTAATTTATTTATTTTACTATGTGACAGAATCTAAATCCAGTGTGAACTGGAACCTGTTTGTTCATTATGTTTTACTTCCGTTTATGTTGAAAGCTTAAATGTATTTTCAATTTGTACCCGTTTATAAAAATACTAATAATAACAGCCAGCTGAAAAGATTTCTGTAATGAAGGACTTTAGTAGTAGAGAGCATCTACTTTGTATTTAAAACTGTTAGATTCTCACATGTTGCTTATGACTCGCATACTTTGTTCTGCATGATGGGAGTCTTTTGGTGCTGTTTTCTCAACACCTCTGTTCAGTTAAAGGAATGTGTTGAAAGGATGTCCTCTTTGTGTTGGCTATAAGTGAGAAATTGATCGTGGGAATTACCAACTTCTGTCAACAACATGAACTCTCAGGCTAACCTCGGGTGTACAGTGTGGTGTCAACGGAGGCCTCCGACTGATGAGGTGAAGAAAATGTTCAGCTAAATATCTAACAGCACAAGATGTTCAAAATATTGAAATAAATCATGTAAATGTGTTTTAAAAAGAAAGTGTGGTGTGGTTTATTTCCCAAGTGGTTTAGTTAAATATATTTTTTTATTGCCAGCACCATGTTTTATTCAAATTCAATTAGCAAGTCTATATGTAGCATCCTATTTTTTCCTTCCTGGTATTTAAAAAAATATATATTGGTAATTCTATCTATGGCGACACTCTTTATCCAAATGACTCTTAAGCTGTGCGCCTGTCAGTGCAGGTACGTGACAGTCATGGGAGAAATTATCTATCAGGTTATCCACAATGGTTAGTTACAAGGAAGTGATGTTGGGATTATTAGAAATTAAAGGTGTCAACAAGTTCTGGCATCCTCAGCCCAGGTTGATGGGTAGTGGGACACTGACAGGGGGAGATGAATGGGAGGGAATTATCTACTCACTCAGCCAGATAATTGCTCCATTTGGCCCTGAGTTAGAGAATAGCTTCTAATTAGCTCCCTGCAGTCCCCTAGAACGTCACTCCTCCCCCAAAAGAAAACACTTTCACACATGTTGGGAGTTTAACCAACGAGGTGACTTTAACGACACCTGAAAAATTTTAAACTCCTCAGCCAGTTGGCAGCATGTCTGCTTTGACTGTCCATTTTAAAACAGAAAAAAAAAGTTCATTGTGAGTTTGGTGTAAATTGGTTTTCACATGATCCCAGGTGAGCCAAGGTTTTTCAGGTTTGCTCTGTTTAGAAGTTCCATCAGTTTTGCAGTGGTTGAGATTTTGCAATAGACCACAGAGTAATGTCAGCGTTGAGATATGTTCCCTTATCAAGTAAAAAAAAAAAAAAAAAACTATTTGAAGAAATGCAGTTATTGGATTTTTTTGATGATTTACCCCAGTCTTGATTTTAATGGCAACAGTTAGGCAACAGTCAGATAGCTTTGCTTTAGATTAAGTCCATAAATAAGAGAAAAA
>NW_023630840.1:0-1626 GCF_014905685.2 Nematolebias whitei | reverse complement strand
TGTTAGAAGACAGATAAAATGGTCTGACTTGATTTAAACAACAAAACAGTTATAGCTGGAGAATTTGGGCGTGGCGCCATGGCGAATTAAAAAGTGACGCCGTTGCAATACGTTTGGCTCTAAATTGCACAGATTTGAACCCAGGTGAACCAAAATCACTATGATTGATCATTATCCACCTCTGAACAGGTTTCCATGATAAGTGGCCAAGAGCCTCCACAGCGCCACCTACATTCTTCTTACAGTTATATCTCAGTGATACAACATCCGATCTGAACCAGATTTTTGGTGCGTCATTACTGAGAACTGATGGACATTTTAGTTTTGTTGTTTAATATTTGACTCAAGGGCGCCCCCTACATTATTCAAACTGTTTTGTCTCAGTGATATATCAGCCGATCTGCACCAAATTTATGGTGTATTATTATTTAGCCCTGGTGGACACAGTAGTATAGTTTTTTAAATTTTGACTCTATAGCGCCCCCTACAATCTTGCAACAGTTATATCTCAATGATATATCATCCGATCTGCACCAAATTTTTGGTATATTATTATGTAGCCCTGATGGACACATTAGTAATGTTTTTTAACTTTTGACTCAAGAGCGCCCCCTATAATATTCCAACCCTTATATCTCAATGATATATCATCCGATCTGCACCAGATTTTTATGGCATAATGTGTGACCATGTCTAAACACATTGTTAGTGTTGTTTAAAATTTGACTCAAGTGCGCCCCCTAGATTATTCAAACTGTTATATCTCAGTGATATGTCATCCGATCTGGACCAGATTTTGGGTGCATCATTACTGAGAGCTGATGGACATTTTAGTTTTGTTGTTTAATATTTGACTCAAGTGCGCCCCCTAGATTATTCAAACTGTTATATCTCAGTGATATGTCATCCGATCTGGACCAGATTTTGGGTGCATCATTACTGAGAGCTGATGGACATTTTAGTTTTGCTGTTTAATATTTGACTCAAGGGCGCCCCCTAGATTATTCAAACTGTTATATCTCAGTGATGTGTCATCCGATCTGGACCAGATTTTTGGTGTGTGATTAGTGAGCACTTAAACACACAATGGTATTGTTGTTTTACTTTTGACTCAAGTGCGCCCCCTAGGTAAATCAAACTGTTATAGCTCAGTGATATATTGTCCAATCTGCATCAGATTTTTGGTGCTTGACTAGTGAGGACTTATGGACGCAGTGGTGTTGTTGTTTAATATTTGACTCACGTGCGCCCCCTAGATAATTCAAACTGTTATATCTCAGTGATATATCGTCCGATCTGCACCAGATTTTTGGTGCTTGACTAGTGAGGATTTATGGACACAGTGGTGTTGTTGTTTAATATTTGACTCAAGTGCGCCCCCTACATTATTACAATAGGTACATATGCGGTCGCAGCTTATGTCAAAGGTTTGGCGAATGCGCACTCCGGAGAACGGGCGCGTGACGGTAGCGTGAGCATTCTCGATGGCGACCGGGAAGGGTCGCTGCAGTTCCCGCGGTCGCCATAAGGCCGCAGCGGCGCTTCGCTGCGAGGGCCTTCAACGCTGCTTGCAGCTTTAATTTGTAATTGTTTTTCTCTAGGGGGAGTGGTGGCGCAGAGGCTAGT
>NW_023630839.1:370-1626 GCF_014905685.2 Nematolebias whitei | reverse complement strand
TTCTGTGGACATGAGGTGATGGACAGATGTTCTGTGGACATGAGGTGATGGACAGATGTTCGGAGAACTTCAACATTATTTTACACAAACATCATGTTGTGTTTTCAGATTTATATCTCCTCTTCTGTTTTACTTTTAAAGTTTTTAATCTTCTGACTTATCTGTAAAACAAACAAACAAAAAAACATTAAACAAAGTTTTGCAAAAAAATCAGCCAACTATGTAAATTAGTTTTCAGGAAAAAAGATTCCTAATAAAATTTTATTAATTTATTCAAATGCTGTTTTAAACAGCAGCTTTAAACAAACAAATCTGAGTGCCATTAAATGCATCTTTGAGCAGTGTAATCCCGTGAACGCCTCGTTTGGAGGCCTCATGACGAAACGATCCACCTCTCAACAAAAGGAAGTGATCGTTAAATCTGCAGCAGATCTGCGAAGCGGCAGGCCCATCGGGACATTCGACACCTTAACACAAACCCTCCCAAAGAGAGAAAGTGTTGCATTCACAGCATTTTATTCCTGCAGAAAATCCCTCCATTGTGCTGGAGTGGAGCAGATGGTTCCTGGGCTTCAGCAGAACTAATTTCTCCTCCTGGTCCGATGGACTCTGCGGTCCGCAGCTCGAATCTTAACCAGCACCAACAGCTGGTGGCGAATTAAACGCCGGTTAAAACTCATTTTAGGGTCATTAGCCTCACAAAGTCTTACAAGGAAAACTCTCCCACATTAACAGCCGCTACAACGACCACAACAACCAAACAAACAAGATTTAACAACCAAACAAACGAAGTGTAACAATTAAACAAACAAGATGTAACAATCAAACAAATGATGAGTAACATCTAGATAAAAAAGGTGTAACTATCAAACAATCAAGGTGTAACAAACAAAGATATTAGGTGTAACAACTTAACAAGGTGCAACAACTAAACAAGGTGTAACAACCGAACGAACGAGGTGTAACAACCGAAGGAACGAGGTGTAACAACCAAACAAAAAACGTGTAACAACCGAACAAACGAGATGTAACAACCAAACAAACTAGGTGTAACAACCGAACGAACAAGGTGTACCAACCAAACAAACGAGGTGTAGCAACCAAACAAACAAGGAATAACAACCAAATATATCAGGTTTAACAACTAAACAAGGTGTAACAACCAAACAAACAACATGTAACAACCGAACAAACAACATGTAACAACCGAACAAACAACATGTAACAACCGAACAAACGAGGTGTAACAACCAAAC
>NW_023630839.1:0-360 GCF_014905685.2 Nematolebias whitei | reverse complement strand
AACATGTAACAACCGAACAAACGAGGTGTAACAACCAAACAAACAACGTGTAACAACCAATCAAACGAGGTGTACCAAACAAACAAACGAGGTGTAACAACCAAACAAACTATGTGTAACAACCGAACGAACAAGGTGTACCAACCAAACAAACGAGGTGTAGCAACCAAACAAACAAGGAATAACAACCAAACAAACAAGGTGTAACAACCAAAGACATTAGGTGTAACAACCAAAGACATTAGGTGTAACAACTAAACAAACGAGACCTAACTATCAACAAACGAGGTGTAACAACCAAACAAACGAGGTGTAACAACCAAACAAACGAGGTGTAACAACCACACAAATGAGGTGTAA
>NW_023630838.1:0-1626 GCF_014905685.2 Nematolebias whitei | reverse complement strand
TCTGGAGATTACGCCTTTTATCAGAAGCTCCTGAACTTCTGCATTTAAGGCTGAGATTTGGTCTGGTGATGACAGGACCGTCTCTATAACTCCTCCGAATGGAGGGGGTCGGGTTGCAAATTGCAGTGTGTAACCCTTGCATAACACTCTGTCCATCCATCTGTCTGCATGTTTTTAGCCACTCTGCGTAACGTTCGTGGAGTGGACGTGCGTTTAAGTGATGCGCCGTGTTTTGAACAGATGTCATCCAATCCGCCGCCTCGACCGCCGTCATGCGTCGCGGAAATCTTTTCCGCGTGACCCAAGGCGAGGCTTCCTCGAAAGGGCTGTTCTGCACGCGCCCGTGCACTGCGTCTGGATCGCGGACCAACCTTCATGTCTGGGTGGGCCGGTGTGTGCTGAGGCGAAGCATGTGCCAGCTGATGACGTCGTGGGGCTGCACGTTTAACGTCACTGTGCGAACGTTGAGAGGCGGAGGGCGTGACTTCATCAACGCCGTGCTGTTGGAGTGAAGGTTGCGAGCCCCGCGGGAGCACACGTTTTCTCTGGAGGGACGCGCGCCACTCTCGCTGGGGGCGGGGCTCGTCACCGGGTTCGTTCAGCTGTCTCACGCTTATGCCGCCGTGAGCTGCCGATTGCTGAGACGCGGTGGATGACGGCCGCTCGCGTTTGCTCAGGTGAGGCGTGTGTTGTTTTCGCTTAGAGCTGGGACCTCCACCGGACCCGGCCTGCGGTCCCACATTTATACCGATGTGAGCCGGTGAGCGCCGGGCAGCTGTGCGTGCATCATCAACACAGCGCCGTTTGGATGGAGGCTGCTTGCCTTGCTCGGGTGCACGTTTAACACCGCTTGGGTGATAATCGTGCGGGTCTGATTGATAACGAGTTATTTCGCTTACCGTAGTGTCGAGTGAGCGTCTCGTCATGTGTTGGAGCGGTGGTGAGTTTAAAAAACCTTTATTTAAGGACACCGGCTCTTTATGTGTGGAGGATGTGTGCGCAGCGGCTATGAGCTCATCCGAGCTTACAGACTGGCTAAAAACAGACACTTTGATCATTGAAAAATCATTTATTTCGACTTCTGTGTCATTTATACACACATCCTCCGCAGACCGTCATTTTTTAAATCTTCTCCCCCGTGAGCTCTACGATTTGTTTGCCCCAAGCGCCGTCTGCAGGCGATCTCTGGGGAAACACTGAAGTGCAGGTTGCCGGAATGAGGAGGGGTGGTCTCTGACGGGCGGGGCTGGAGGTGGAGCTGAGCGAGACGAAGTTGCTGCGGCCGTGGAGCGCCGATGTTTCTGCCTCTGCTCGCGACGATCTCTCCAGCGGGCTGGGGGACGTGATGAGCCGCGCGGCTTGATGAGATGGCGCACAGCTTCCAACATCTCCTCCGACTGCTTCGAATTCGCCAGCATGGTTTTTAAGCTGCTTCCGAACAGCGCGTCCGACGTGATGGGGCCCTCCATCAGGTCCTTGTGCAGCTTTTCCGGCAGCGAAGGAGAGTGACGAAGCCAGGTGGATCGTTGGATCAACGTCATCCACGCTGCAATCCTCGACAGGCAAACCGTGGAAGCAGCGCACATGTTGAGGATGGCGTCTGCCGTCTTACAGAGGGAGCTCTTT
>NW_023630837.1:922-1627 GCF_014905685.2 Nematolebias whitei | reverse complement strand
TCCTCGGTGCCCGGGCCTCGGTGCCTGGACCTGGACCTACATCGGTGCGGCGGGTGCCGACGGGGGCCTATGAGTTTGTCGCTGTTGGCCCCGGGGGGTCACTGTATGTGGTTGCTGGTGGGGATCTTCCGGTTCTCCCCTGTGGTCCCTTCTGGGGGGTGGGTGAGTGGTTCGTCCTGTGTGGGTGGCTCTGGGGGCTCCGCGGTCGGGGTCCCTCCTGGGGTCTTGGACTCTGGTCCCCCCTTTTTCATCTGCCTCTGGTCTTGGGGGTCGGGTCTCTGCTGCTTCACAGTTACTAATAAATGTTCTATTAGAGAAGCCTTATACACTTATGCATGCTCACAACCACACACAAATAGAAGCAGGGATGCTTATTTAGGCTTTATATGTAGATATATAGATATGTATGTGAGTGTATATTCATGTGTATGTATGTATGTATGTATATAGGCGTAGGTATGGGTATATATATTTATGGAAACTTACTGCAAAGCCATGAATATTTTAAGTTCTTTATACATATGTATTTTGTTGCTATGTTTTGTCATGTTCTTTGCAGGTGAACAGACAGTGGCCGGGTGTTTTGACGTGTGCTCTATTTGTATATATTTCTTATATTTTGGAGTCTTACTTTGTCTTTTCTTTCTTTCTATCCTATTGGAAAAAAAAAAAAAAAAAAAAAAAAAAAAAAAAAAAAAAAAAAAA
>NW_023630837.1:0-822 GCF_014905685.2 Nematolebias whitei | reverse complement strand
CTGAAAGGGGAGAAAGGGGGGCCATCAAAAAAAAAAAAAAAAAAAAAAAAAAGTCGGGATTATGAGAGTTAGCAGCCTTTAAAATAAGTTTTTTTTATTTTTTAGCTTTAATCTTCAAATGGCATCTTGTTTCTGCTCAGTGGATTTTTCTAAACGAACATTTTGCTTATAATTTAATTGAATTATTAAATAAATTATGCATTTAGATCCTTTTTTTCCTTTTGTTTGAATTATTTTAGTAAACTGTTTTTACTTGAAATAAACTTGGACTCTTGTAAAACCTGTGAGAGTTTATTATTTTAAATACATTTAAATATTCACATGTGAGCGTCTGGATTTCTGTTGTGGCTGTTTTCAGCTCCACGTTGAGCCAAACATCCGTAATCTCATTTAATCTAAACTCTAATCTGAAGCAGTTGACCTGAGAGCAGCAGCTCCAACATAAACCCAAACGGTCAGAACCAGGAAAACCAAAAAACTGTGAGACTGTTCTGCATTTCAGATCTGAGGAACGGGTCGGCAGTGTTCTGGGAAGGCGGGCTCAGTGGGGGCTACCAGGTCCTGCTGCTGGATGAGGACCGGGGTCGCCTGCTGGTGGGGGGGAAGGACCACGTCTACCTGCTGAGTCCTCACCGCGTGGACCTGCCTGCACACAAGGTGAGACGTTCAGAGGTTCTGCTTCCACGTCTTCAGTTCCACCTGATCAGACCTCCAGAACACTCTGGTCCTGATTCCAGTTGACCTCATTAATTATCAGATTGTGTCATTTAACCTTTGACCTGCTTCTTAAGTCTAACATCTATAAATGCATGTGTGTGTGCG
>NW_023630836.1:0-1628 GCF_014905685.2 Nematolebias whitei | reverse complement strand
TAGAGCCTGTCTTGTGTAGGATTTCTCCTTCTGCCTGGCTCCTGAGCTAGTGGGGACGCTGTCTGCTCTGTGGTACAGAGTCCTGATGACTCCTAACTTGTGCTCCAAAGGGTGATGGGAGTCAAACTGCAGATACTGGTCTGTGTGGGTGGGTTTGTGGTACACCTCGGTTTGCAAATATCCTCTATCAGAGACTGAGACCTCACAGTCCAAGAAAGCCAACCTGCCATTTTTTACATCTTCTCGTGTGAAGTTGATGTGGTGGTACTTGTGCTCATAAATACTGTAGCCTTACAGTCTTTTTTCTGTCCCATTTTTAAACCAGAATCTTGACTGTGTCTGAGCTGTTAACTAAGTCTCACACAATGGCACTGTCCCCCAGCTCCTCAGAAGATTTTATTAAATTACCAAGCACTGAGTTTTCAAATCCCCAGGATTTCGAGAGAGAAATGAAGACAACATGAAGAAAGTCCCTGCGGTCTGAAGAAGGTAATTCCTCCATACTTCCAAGTGTCTATGAGAATAGGACATAATGTAAGAAAGAAAAAGACCTTAAAGCAAAACCGTGTTAATGTTTCAAACCATTGCAAATATGTGGTGAGTGAAATCATGTATGCTCGATGAATCGTTCAGAAAAGGCAAAATCTTCAAGCACATTAATCAAGGGGAATTAATTTTTGGAAAGAAAAACAAGGAGACGAAACATCCTGCTTGAAATTATCTCAATGAAAAATTACCATAATGTAGTTTAAATAATTTAAAACGCAAGCTTCCATTTTTTTTAAATTAGAAAGCAGTTTAACATTTCTTTAAATTAATCTGGTATCTGAATGGAATCTGTATTGCAGCTGCAGTTAATAACTTGACATTCAGCGTATGCCACTGTGCTATTTAGATAAGTGATGGGACTTCTTTGAACAGCCACACAATTCAATGCCAAATTGCCCCATAGCTCATAATAAAACCACTGTCCAAATGACTCGCTGCTGTTATATATTGTTGGGAATGTTATTAATAGGACTTTCAGGAGGAAACAGCTGGTTCAAATGTAGACATACCAACAGAATAGAAAATGGATTCAGAAAATATGGAAGCACTTTTAAAAACATTCATTTGTTAATTAGAAATGAAAGTTTTGACTTTCGGCCAAGTTACTTCCTCTCTGCTGCTCATTTCAAGTACAAAAGAGGCATAATAGCTAAACCCAGAATCAGTAGCTAAAACTCTAAAGAAGAGACAAAATGGAAGAGTAGGAAAAAAAATCTGTTTTGTTTTAGTGCATAGGAAATGACTGACAACTTAGGGAAGTTCAAAATCCCCAAACATAGGGTGGAATCATAATATGCCGAGGCGCAGGCTTCTTCGTATGCTGTGCTCCGCATTTAGGGGGAAAAAATCACTCCTGTGTCCTGACGCACTTCAATCAATCATGGCTGAAAAGCAGACGTCTCTTTCAGAAGATAAAGCTTTCTGTGCAAGCTGTTTTTCAGGGGACAGAAAGGGTTTCTGTCCATTCCGATAACTTTTATGGATGTATAGATTTTGTATTTTGCTGTTGTTTTACCAGGATCTTTATTTCCAAGTATATTTGGACAAAACCAAAGTCATTACTGTCTCCTGAATTACAC
>NW_023630835.1:686-1628 GCF_014905685.2 Nematolebias whitei | reverse complement strand
TATGAATGACTGCTCTCATCTTGGCACCGCGTTGTATGTTGAACTGCCCATGAGCTGTTTAATGTACAATGCTGTGCAAAAACGAGACCTGACATTCATATCAGTTTTACAGTTTGCAGCCCAAGTGCAGTTCAACATACAACGCGGTGCCAAGATGAGAGCAGTCATTCATAGCAGTTTAACAGTTTGCTCTCATCTTGGCACCGCGTTGTATGTTGAACTGCACTTGGGCTGCAAACTGTAAAACTGATATGAATGTCAGGTCTCGTTTTTGCACAGCATTGTACATTAAACAGCTCATGGGCAGCAAACTGTGAAACTGCTATGAATATCAGCTCTCGTTTTGAACCACGTTTTCCATTGAACTGCTCTTGAGCTGCAAACTGTGAAACTGCTATGAATGTCAGCTCTCGTTTTTGCAAAGCATTGTACATTAAACATCTCATTGGCAACAAACTCTGATACTGCTATGAATGTCAGCTCTCGTTTTACATTGCTTTGTACAGTGTACTGCTCTTGAGCTGCAAACTGTGAAACTGCAATGAATGTCAACTATCGTTTTTGCACCACGTTATCCATTGAACTGCACTTGGGCTGCAAACTGTAAAAGTGATATGAATGTCAGCTCTCGTTTTTGCACACCGTTGTACATTAAACAGCTCATGGGCAGCAAACTGTGAAACTGCTATGAATGTCAGCTCTCGTTTTTGCAATGCATTTTACAATAAACAGCTCATGGGCAGCAAACTGTAAAACTGCTATGAATGACTGCTCTCATCTTGGCACCGCGTTGTATATTGAACTGCACTTGGGCTGCAAACTGTAAAACTGCAATGAATGTCAGCTCTCGTTTTGAACCACGTTGTCAATTGAACTGCTCTTGAGCTGCAAACTGTGAAACTGCTATGAATGTCAGCTCTCGTTTTTGCAAAGAGTTGTACA
>NW_023630835.1:0-586 GCF_014905685.2 Nematolebias whitei | reverse complement strand
CTCTTGGGTAGCAAACTGTGAAACTGCAATGAATGTCAACTATCGTTGTTGCACCACGTTATCCATTGAACTGCACTTGGGCTGCAAACTGTAAAAGTGATATGAATGTCAGCTCTCATTTTTGCACACCGTTGTACATTAAACAGCTCATGGGCAGCAAACTGTGAAACTGCTATGAATGTCAGCTCTCGTTTTTGCAATGCATTTTACATTAAACAGCTCATGGGCAGCAAATTGTAAAACTGCTATGAATGACTGCTCTCATCTTGGCACCGCGTTGTATATTGAACTGCACTTGGGCTGCAAACTGTAAAACTGCAATGAATGTCAGCTCTCGTTTTGAACCATGTTGTCAATTGAACTGCTCTTGAGCTGCAAACTGTGAAACTGCTATGAATGTCAGCTCTCGTTTTTGCAAAGAGTTGTACATTAAACATCTCATGGGCAACAAACTCTGATACTGCTATGAATGTCAGCTCTTGTTTTTGCAACACGTTGTCCATTGAACTTCACTTGGGCTGCAAACTGTAAAACTGATTTGAATGTCAGCTCTCGTTTTTTGCACAGCGCTGTACATTAAACAGCT
>NW_023630834.1:0-1628 GCF_014905685.2 Nematolebias whitei | reverse complement strand
TTTAGCCATGTTTAAAAAATAGCAAAGCTGTGTGTGTGTGTGTGTGTGTGTGTGTGTTTGTGTGTTAGCTCAGCTCTGGAGCGAGCATTGCACTGTAGAGTCTAATATTGGTTCAGCCCTGTGGGTTATCAGTTCCTGCTCCCATGATACCTTCGTTAGCTCTCACAAAGAGGACAAATAAAGCCTGAGTGGGTAATAACAGCTCAGGCTAACAGTAAATACACAATCACATTACCTGTTTGACTGCAAACACATTTTGAGAAAAAAAAACAACAACTTTTGAGTGTATTTTGCTCCGCCATTGAAATTATTTTTAATCCAAACGCTAAGAGCAGATATTCTAACCTCCAACATATTATTGCCATATTGTGTTTAAATCCCATAGAATGAACTATTAGGGCTGTACCTTTTTCTATAGGGGCTATTTGTTGAGTTAACATATACAGGTCCTTCTAAAAAAAAATAGCATATTGTGATAAAGGTAATTATTTTCCATAATGTAATGATAAAAATGAAACTTTCATATATTTCAGATTCATTGCACACCAACTGAAATATTTCAGGTCTTTAATTGTTTTAATACAGATTATTATGGCATACAGCTCATGAAAACCCAAAATGCCTGTCCCAAAAAATTAGCATATCATGAAAAGGTTCTCTAAACAAGCTATTAACCTAACCATCTGAATCAATGACGTAACTCTAAACACCTGCAAAAGATTCCTGAGGCTTTTAAAAACTCCCAGCCTTGTTCTTTACTCAAAACCACAATCATGGGTAAGACTGCCGACCTGACTGCTGTCCAGAAGGCCATCATTGGCACCCTCAAGCAAGAGGGTAAGACACAGAAAGAAATTGCTGAACGAATAAGCTGTTCCCAGAGTGCTGTATCAAGGCACCTCAGTGGGAAGTCTGTGGGAAGGGAAAAGTGTGGCAGAAAACGCTGCACAACGAGAAGAGGTGACCGGACCCTGAGGAGGATTGTGGAGAAGGGCCGATTCCAGACCTTGGGGGACCTGCGGAAGCAGTGGATTGAGTCTGGAGTAGAAACATCCAGAGCCACCGTGCACAGGCGTGTGCAGGAAATGGGCTACAGGTGCCGCATTCCCCAGGTCAAGCCACTTTTGAACCAGAAACAGCGGCAGAAGCTCCTGACCTGGGCTACAGAGAAGCAGCACTGGACTGTTGCTTTGTGGTCCAAAGTACTTTTTTCTGATGAAAGCAAATTTTGCATGTCATTCGGAAGTCAAGGTGCCAGAGTCTGGAGGAAGACTGGGGAGAAGGAAATGCCAAAATGCCAGAAGTCCAGTGTGAAGCACCCACAGTCAGTGATGGTCTGGGGTGCCATGTCAGCTGCTGGTGTTGGTCCACTGTGTTTTATTAAGAGAAGGGTCAATGCAGCTAGTTATCAGGAGATTTTGGAGCACTTCATGTTTCCATCTGCTGAAAAGCTTTATGGAGATGAAGATTTCATTTTTCAGCACGACCTGGCACCTGTTCACAGTGCCAAAACCACTGGTAAATGGTTTACTGACCATGGTATTACTGTGCTCAATTGGCCTGCCAACTCTCCTGACCTGAACCCCATAGAGAACCTGTGGGATATTGTGAAGAGAAAGTTGAGAGAC
>NW_023630833.1:0-1628 GCF_014905685.2 Nematolebias whitei | reverse complement strand
TTGATTCTGTTAATAAATGACCCACTGTCGTTGGTGAGTCAAAGATATTTAACGTTTCCGTCCACATTTTATTAAATTCAATGCACATTATATACAGTCCAGAAAAATGAAAGAATCCGTTTAATTTATGAATATATCTCATGCATATGTTCATCTACACAGGACACCAAAAGAAAGTTTAAAAATAAAACTTTATTAAACCTAAGTTTTATAAATCACTCCGGGCAGCAGGCGAAGTCTTCGTGGGCTCCTCCCTCCTGGACTGGAGAGCACCTTCTTCAGGACCCGTGTCACCAAACAAAAAGAAAGTAAAATAATAAAACGAAAGGTGGACAAGGTGAGTTTGGCAAAAATCAATATAACTCCGCCTGAGCAGGGCCAACCCTGTACAGGGTCGTCGAAGCCTCACAGACAGCGGACTACCTGTCCAAAAGATGTCTAGGAGTAAAGAAAAAAGATGAAAACAGGACTACCAAATCTCACCCAGTCAGAGGGCTTTAGTCTGAATGACTACAGCAAACGGGAAGAAAAACAAACCTGACCCAGATCGCAGGACCGTCCACGATCAGCAAAATCACCTCCCTGAACAATAAACAGAAACACCCAAACGTCCACAATCACACAGCTTAGGCCCCTCTACCTGAGCTGAACTAGGCTTCCACAAGCACACTCAAGGTCTAAAATGCATACTAAGCACCCAGGCCTAAATCTCAAACAAAAAGCACTCAGCAGCTCTTTCATATCTCCTTAACAGGAGCTTACCTCATAACAAGACAACAAGGGTGGGCGGAGAACACCCTAGTACCAAACAGCACTGCAGCAATCAGCACCACCACCTCTGAGTTCCTCAAGACTCCGCACTCTAAGAACCACACTCTGAAGCTTATATAGGAGCTTCAGTCAGAACTCCCAAGCTGACTGCAATTAAGCTGATTAAAATAGAGGCGTGACCAAGAAGAAACAAAACTGGAGCTCATATGTACAAAACCTAGAAGGTGTCACTAGGGGCACCCTAGGGTACATAACACCCCCACCGCCACTATTTTTGTATGGGAGAAAATGTAGGCATGCTGGGACACATAATACATTTCACCATACAAAAAAACAAGTTGGGCAGGGCTCTGTAGTAGTACATATACGAGATATATGCATACAATTTTCACGAGTTCCTCATCTTTCTGACTGTATAATGTCGTGCATTGAATTTTAACAGAAATGCGGACGAGAGACGTTATTATCTTTGACCCATCAAAATGAATGCGGTCATTTATTTTCAGAATCAAAGTTTAACATCAAACATTTACATTAATTTGGCAAAATATGAAAATAATAACAGACAAGTTTCACAAATAATGAGCTTCAATCACGCGGCGGTGATTGAGGACTTTGCTTCAGATATTTCTAAAATATCTGTACTGATTTTATGAGAAAACAGAGTTTAAGATGAAGTGGAGATTTATCTTACAGAGAGATATGTGAGGGAATTAATCTGTTATGACCAGAACGTGCACGCTCCATCAGATCTCAGCTTGCTTCCGGTACACTTTAGTCGAAGAAGAAACTGTTACCTGGTTGACGATGACTCAATGTCGGTATAGAATCCTTCAGACTTTTTCAGCGTCTCCGTT
>NW_023630832.1:0-1628 GCF_014905685.2 Nematolebias whitei | reverse complement strand
CCCAACGACCAGGGACTTGTGGGTAATTTTCCCCTGGTCCGACGAGGTGCTCGTTAACCCTCTAAGCGAGGTCGTTCGTGCACCAAACTCACAGGCCCTGTTCTCCACCACCCCCTGACTGCGTTCTGTGAGTTTTGTGTCCCTCCTGAATTTTTTTCAGGACTTATGGGTAATCATCACGATTGGCTTCAGATGGCTTTTTAAGCCCCTAAACGTGCACTGACGTGCACTAGTTCAAAGCATGTTGTTTGTGGGCTCGAGACGAATCCGTCGGCGTTGACCTCGTCCTTCTACGTGCCTCGGAAGCCGAGATCTGACCTTAACGAGCTCGTCCTTTGATCCTGTTGGGGGCCGCTCATACGTGCGCAGCGTGTGTGTTAAACCTAAGGGTCAGTGAGTAAAACACTCTTTTGCGTTGCGTAGGAAGCACGCACGCAGACAAGGGAGGTCACGTTGGATTCGGACAAGCCAGGTCTTTACAACTGTACCGAGGTCCCCCTGATCTGGTCTTCTGACGCGAAGCTGCGAGCGGAAACGCACACGTCCATCCGTCCGTCCGAGCGGTCAAATATTATAAAAATTCATAACTTCCTTTAGGAATAAGCCAACCACTTAAAACTTGGTACAGATGTAAAGCAAGTATCCAGGAAGAGCTGTGCAAAATTTCGTGCTCGTACGTGCACGCGAGCGCGCGTGAAATGGCCCGTAAACGTACGCACTTCGGTGCGTTTTGCGGGTCTCAACAAGCACACACAGAGATGAGACAAGTATCTCTGAATTGCCCTTGAGCAGACCTTTCCAATGGTGTCTGGCTCATCTTTGTACGACCTTCCTACGCGAAGCTGTTACACAAAACGTACTCGTCTTTTCTCTAAGAAAATGCCTCATGCAAATACTCGAAGCCTAAGTATAAAAAAACTTCATAACTTCCTTCAGGAATAAGCCAACCCCTTCAAATTTGGTACAGATGTAAAGCAGGTACCCAGGAAGAGCTGTGCAAAATTTCGTGCTCGTACGTGCATGCGAGCGCGCGTGAAATGGCCCGTAAATGTACGCACTTCGGTGCGTTTTGCGGGTCTCAACAAGCACACACAGAGATGAGACAGGTGTCTCTGAATTGCCCTTGAGCAGACCTTTCCAATGGTGTCTGGCTCATCTTTGTACGACCTTCCTACGCGAAGCTGTTACACAAAACGTACTCGTCTTTTCTCTAAGAAAATGCCTCAGGCAAATACTCGAAGCCTAAGTATAAAAAAACTTCATAACTTCCTTCAGGAATAAGCCAACCCCTTCAAACTTGGTACAGATGTAAAGCAAGTATCCAGGAAGAGCTGTGCAAAATTTCGTGCTCGTACGTGCGCGCGTGAAAATGCCCGTGATCCAATACACTTTGGGGCAAATTGCGGATCTCAGAAAGCACGTACAGATATGAGACAGGACTCTCTGAATTGCCCTTGAGCAGACCTTTCCAACGGTGTCTGGCTCCCCTTTGTACGAGCTTTCCACGCGAAGCTGTAGGGCAAAATGCACTCGTCATCCTGGAAGTGCGGCCTCAGAGGCCTAAATATATAATTACTTATAACTTCCTTCAGAAACAAGCCAACTACTTCAAATTTTCAGGGTGTCAT
>NW_023630831.1:0-1628 GCF_014905685.2 Nematolebias whitei | reverse complement strand
TGTATATTTATTTTTGTACAATATTATGTAATGTACGTTAGCAAACCGCAATAGAGCAAGTCCACAAAAGTCGAACCACAAAGTAACGAGGGACTGTATATACTAATATATTTGTTTGATAGAGACAAATATAATCAGCAACTAAGCCTACAAATCTGAAGATAGTTCACAACTTGAAGAAATAAAATAAACATACAAATTAGTGCTTCACGTGTGTGTATTAAGTGAAATTCAACTGGAAGCACTTAAAACAAAGTAAACAGTGATATGTATCACCTTCTGCTGAAAAGGTAATGGGTGATTATAATTTCCATGTCTGTGTGTGTCTGTCTGCCTCCTTCCAAAATCTCATGAATGGCTTTACATGTTTTATTGGCACTTGTAGAAATAATTATGGCAAGTTAATGTAAGTCTACAACTGATTAACTTTAGCAGTTAATATATTTCAAGATGGCCACAACAGACCTTGAAAAACACAAAAATGGTCATGACTGAGCCAGTTTCACAGATATTTCAAAACTTCATCCTGATCTCCAACACATATTCTGAATGCTAACTAAAGATCTGATTTTTTAATGAATGCTCACAACTGATTAACTTTTGGAATCAGTTCAATTTAAGATGGCAAACACAGCTAATTTGTCAGGATTTGGTGGTCAGGAACGAACCCAGTAGTGCAGACAGGACTCAACTCGGCAGATTACAAAAATAAGTATTTTTAATAGAAAATAAAGAACAAAATAATAGCTGACGTGGCAGCAAGACTTACATGAAAACGGATGGCTCAAAGGGAAACTCAGGGAGGACTCAGGAAACTCAGGGAAGACTCAGAAGACGCAGGAGAACACAGGAGACCCAACGAATACGACCCGACAAAGGAACAACACAGAACAGGAGGCTTATATACAAGGACGAGACCAGACGTGATTACAACAGGTGTGACGAGACACAGGTGGCAACAATTAAACTGACGAGGAAACACTAGGGAAACAGACACAGAGCCAGTAAATAGTACCATCCTTACAGTACCCCCCCCTCAAGGACGCCTCCAGGCGTCCCCCAGAAAACCCCCCTCCCGAAGGACTTGGGCGGGTGGAGGGCGGCACTGCAAGGGTGGAGGGCCAGAGGAAACACAAGGACCAGAGAAAAGACACGAGGGACCAGAGAAAATACACGAGAGATCACAAAGAACGAGACACGAGGAGCCAAGGAGAAAAAGGACACGAGGATTTCCAAAGAATGAGACACGAGGAGCAAAAAGGACACGGAGAAAAACAAGACACGAGGAGCCAAGGACACGAAACACGAGGAGCCAGAGGGAAAAACAAAACACTAGGAGCCGGAGAAAAACAAAACACTAGGAGCCAGAGGAAAAACAAAACACTAGGAGTCAGAGAAAAACAAAGAGACACGAGGGATCACAATGAACTGACAAAAACTAAGGCAAAAACATGAAATCTAAATGGTCAAGAGACCGTCCCTAAAGTCATCGTTCAGGGGGGCGGCCGGGAGGCCGTCCATCACGGGACCATCGTTCAGGGGGGCGGCCGGGAGGCCGTCCATCACGGGACCATCGTTCAGGGGGGCGGCCGGGAGGCCGTCCAACACGGGACCATCGTTCAGGGGGG
>NW_023630830.1:0-1628 GCF_014905685.2 Nematolebias whitei | reverse complement strand
TATATATATACTATATATATATATCATATATGTATGAGATGAAGTGCAACGAATGATAAGTAAAACATCCTTTATAGCAGAATCTTTAAACCAGTCTATTTTCTTTTCAGGGCAAAGAGCAGACACTAAATCTACTACACTGGTAATAATAATAATAATCGGCTTGGCCATTTCTGTGATTGTAAATATTGCTTTCATCTGTTACAAAAATCCAAAAGCAACATGCAAAGAATCAAACAGTAAGTTTTGTTCAGTGAATTTTCCTTAGTGTATATTAAATGCCTGTTGTTTAAATCAAAGTGGAGCAATTAGACAGCGTTTGGCAGGAGTTCAGTCTTTATTGAAACTTAATTTGCTCCTGATCCATTGATTTCTGTGACTGAGTTTCATAAAAAGTATTGCAAAGATAAAAGCTGCAATAAAAAAAATATGTGTGCTATTTTGTAGTCCAGTATGTTAATGTTCATCCTGATGAGAGGAGCATGATACAAAGTACACATTTTCTGTTAATTCATGTTTCACCTCATTTTGTTTGAACAGTGCAAAAAAAATAAGGTAAATATGAGAACATAATCCCTTTTTTCCCTACATTTTCAGAAACAAAGAGGGCCTCTTCTCCAGCAAGGCATGTAAATGTGGAACAGTCTCGACATGTTAGTGTAATAACTAATGTAATTTCTCACTATTTTTTATAAACGTATATCTTAACAGATGTATGAAACAATGATGAGCCTTTTATTTGCTGCACAGAATGAAGATGGACAAGGTCTGACTTATGCTGCAATACATTTTGCTGGAGCAAAAAGTATGAGAAAGAAGAAGACAGAGTTGAAGACTGAAGAGTGTGTGTACTCCCAAGTTAAAATCTGAATATACTAATAGGCATTACCCACTTACAGTGAGAGTGAATAAGTGTTGTTTCTTTGGAAAAAGTTGATTCTGTCATTAAAATATGCATCAAATATGTATGAGATGTTCAAAATTGTATTTAACCTTTATTTAACTGGAACAAAACACCTGGAAAATCCAACATTTTTAATGCTTTCATTTTGAAAGCTGCTTCATGAAATATATATACAAGTCCTTCTAAAAAAAATTGCATATTGTGATAAAGGTAATTATTTTCCATAATGGAATGATAAAAATTAAACTTTCATATATTTCAGGTTCATTGCACACCAACTGAAATATTTCAGGTCTTTAATTGTTTTAATACTGATGATTATGGCATACAGCTCATGAAAACCCAAATGCCTGTCCCAAAAAATTAGCATATCATGAAAAGGTTCTCAACCTAACCATCTGAATCAACGATGTAACTCTAAACACCTGCAAAAGATTCCTGAGGCTTTTAAAAACTCCCAGCCTTGTTCATTACTCAAAACCACAATCATGGGTAAGACTGCCGACCTGACTGCTGTCCAGAAGGACATCATTGACACCCTCAAGCAAGAGGGTAAGACACAGAAAGAAATTGTTGAACAAAAAGGCTGTTCCCAGAGTGCTGTATCAAGGCACCTCAGTGGAAAGTCTGTGGGAAGGGAAAAGTGTGGCAGAAAACGCTGCACAACGAGAAGTGACCGGACCCTGAGGAGGATTGTGGAGAAGGGCCGGTTTCAGACCTTGGG
>NW_023630829.1:0-1629 GCF_014905685.2 Nematolebias whitei | reverse complement strand
GTTCACCCAGTTATCACTGTGTGTTGAAAAGATGCACGGTAAGAGCATAGAGGAGCCGAGTGGAGCCCTGACGGAGTTTGTTTCACAAAGATCCTCATCGAACTGCTCACCTGAGAGGATAAACATTATAACAAGTTTAGAACACCTTTTATTTGATTAGACCATAAGATGAGTTATTTTTTTAATGAAACGTCATTCATTAGCCAAAATTCACTTATTAATGCAACAATAAAGCGGTTTATACATTAATTTACCTATTTCAGGTGTTAAAAAATGAAAACAAAAATATCTCCGTGCATCAGCCCAGGGCCCCAAGGTTTAAAGGGCCACAATATGTACAATATTATCTAATAATAACATTTATGAAGAGTTTCAATCTGGTTTTCGCCTCCAACATAGCACCGAAACAGCTCTAATAAAAATAACTAATGACCTTCTTCTTGCTAATGACTCTGCTCTTCTGTCTATCCTCATTCTACTTGATCTAAGTTCTGCCTTCGACACAATCTGTCATTCTATCCTTCTCAACAGACTAACCTCCATTGGCATCTCAGGTACTCCGTTAGAATGGTTCAAATCATATCTCTCTGACCGCACTCAATTCATTCAGCTCAAATCCTTTCGTTCAGGTGCTGCACTTATCCACCTATCAATCTCACGCTCCATTTTTCCCTCATTCGTGAACAAGACCAAGATACTTGAACTCCTCCACTTGGGGCAGGACCTCCTTCCTGACCCGGAGAGGGCACTCTACCCTTTTCTGGCTCAAGACCATGGCTTCGGATTTGGAGGAACTGATCCTCATCCCGGCCGCGTCGCACTCTTCTGCGAACCGCTCCAGCGAAAGCTGTAGATCACGATCTAATGAAGCCAATAGGACCACATCATTTGCAAAAAGCAGAGACGCAATCCTAAGGCCACCAAAACGCAAAACAGATCCCCTCAACACCTTGGCTGCGCCTAGAAATTCTGTCCATAAAAGTTAGGAACAGAATCGGTGACAAAGGGCAACCTTGGCTGAGTCCAACTCTCACCGGGAACAAGTCCGACTTACTGCCAGCAATGCGGACCAGACTCTGACACCGGTCATACAGGGACCTAACAGCTCGTATCAAAGGGCCCGGTACCCCATACTCCCAGAGTACCCCCCACAGGGTTCCCCAAGGGACACGGTCGAACACCTTCTCCAAGTCCACAAAGCACATGTAGACTGGTTGGGCAAACTCCCACGCACCCTCCAGGACCCTGCTGAGAGTGTAGAGCTGGTCCAGTGTTCCACGGCCAGGACGCAAACCGCACTGCTCCTCCTGAATCTGAGGTTCAACAATCCGACGGACCCTCCTCTCCAGAACCCCAGAATAGACCTTACCAGGGAGGCTTAAGATCGTGATCCCCTGTAGTTGGAACACACTCTACGGTCCCCATTTTGAATAGGGGGACCACCACCACGGTCTGCCAATCCAGGGGAACTTCCCCCGATGTCCACGCAATATTGCAGAGTCGCATAAGCCAACACAACCCTACAACATCCAGAGCCTTAAGGAACTCCGGGCGAATCTCATCCACCCCTGGTGCTGAGGTCACCGAGGTGGTTAAAAAGCTCCTCGGTGGCAGGGCCCCAGGGGTGGA
>NW_023630828.1:358-1629 GCF_014905685.2 Nematolebias whitei | reverse complement strand
TCCGCTCCTACTCAGCCCCAACTCTGCTCAGCTCGCTACGGTTTGAGCGCTATTCCACCAGCACTTTTAGCTGATTCGGCCCCTTTGTTTGTCCCTGCTTCGCTGGTGGGACCGTTGGAACTGAGCCGGCACCTAAACGTGACGTCAGAACACTGTCGGTCACTGATTGGTCAGGGGGAGGAGTCACTGGATCTCTCTCAGAAACTTTTCACCGATCCGCCATTTGCAATTACTCGGAATCTTGAGCAGCGTATGGATCTCTTTTTTTTAATTTATTTTAATGCTGAAGTGCAGGCGTTTTTTGTGTTTGGTGACCGACGACAAACTTCAGAGTGATCTAGTCACCGCGGAGGATCATATGAGCTGCCGACTTGTTAAAGCACGCGAGGCCGGGGCCCGGACCTGGACCCCCGGCCTCGCGCGCTCACAAAGGCCGGATTCCGAACCCTGGCAGACGGGTGGACCGGGACGGAGGGTGGACACGGGGCATATGATAGACTGATGAACATGTGAAGATGGTGAGTATAAATACTGGGAGGGATGAGGAACTAGTGACTGCTGGGCTGATTGGCAAACGAGGGACAGGAGAGTAATGAGGAAGAGACTGGCTGAGGGAACACAACGGAGGACTGGGGAGAAACGGGTAAACGAGAAGAAAGCACAAGGAACAACATAATAAAGTAAAAATAAACCCAATACTAAATAAAACACAATGAAAAGTATAAAGCAAAGCAAAACAAAAGCAGCCGAAAAAACAGATTTATTCCATTTTGTTTCATTTAGTTATTTGAGGTTTTAAATAAAGTGCAAATGTTACACGATGACTGACGGTCTCAAAGCCTGTCAGCCAGTTGGGACTTTTGTATCGATGGTACACCCCTACACCTTGGGTGTGTAGGGGATGGCTCCAAAAATACAAGATGACACACAATAATTGGCATTGTGGCCATATTTTGGATGTGGAGATGCTTTATTTTTTATTAACGCTGGTGAGATAAACCACATTCAGCTGCCTCGGGTCAACTCATAAAAAGGCTACTGCAGCACACTGGGGACTCGATAAACTTTCCACTGCAGTGGGTCAAACTTTTTGTGTTTTTCTAATTTTGTTTTCAACTTTAAATGAGAATTATAGAATAGAATAGAATAGAATAGAATAGAATAGAATAGAATGGACCTATATTGTCATTGCACTTGACTACAACAGATTTTTGGGTTTGCTTCCCAGAGCAAAAGTAAAAACAGTGTAATATATATATATATATATATAT
>NW_023630828.1:0-258 GCF_014905685.2 Nematolebias whitei | reverse complement strand
ATATATATATATAGATGTGTATATATAGATATATAGATGTATATATATATATAGATGTGTATATATAGATATATAGATGTATATATAGATATATAGATATATAGATATATAGATGTATATATAGATATATAGATGTATATATAGATATATAGATATATAGATAGATATATAGATATATAGATAGATATATAGAGATATATAGAGATATATAGAGATATATAGAGATATATAGAGATATATAGAGATATATAGAGATAT
>NW_023630827.1:0-1629 GCF_014905685.2 Nematolebias whitei | reverse complement strand
TGCAGCAGAGGCGTTCCAGCGGGCAGAAGAGGAAGCGCTGCTCCCGGTTTAAGAGGAGAGGATGTCGGGCGGGGGTTATGGTGAGGCTACGAGCTAACGCTAAAGCCGGTAAACTCCCCATGCCGTCTCTCTTTCTGTCGAATGTCCGCTCGTTGGACAACAAGGTGGATTTACTTCGTCTGAGAGCGGGCGCCTCAGAAGAGATGAAGAAGTGTGCAGTGCTTTGCCTCACGGAAACGTGGATTACAAGTGAAACGCCGGACTCAGTCTTCCAGCTGGATGACAGACTTTTTTTTCGAGCGGACCGCTGCAGCGAGCTAACGGGGAAATCACGGGGGGGGGGGAGTATGCATTTACGTGAGTAAAAGTTGGTCCACGAACTGTACTGTTGTAAATAGCTCATGCTCGAAGGCTTTGGAGCAAATAACAGTGAAATGTCAGCCACATTATCTACCCCGAGAGTTCACAGTGACTTTTATCACAGTTGTTTACATTCCTCCGGACGCTAATGCTAATGAATCACTGCAGGAGCTTCATGATATCATCAGCTCGCTGCAGAATAAACACCCCGAGGCTCTTTACGTTGTAGCCGGAGACTTTAACCACGTAAATCTAAAGGACTGTCTCCCAAGCTTTAATCAGCATGTGACGATTCCGACACGTGGAGACCGCACGCTGGACCGTGTTTACACGAACGTAAAAGATGCATACAAAGCCGAACCCCGCCCCCACCTAGGACTGTCAGACCACATCTCAATCTTCCTGGCTCCTGCTTACATGCCCCCGCTGAGACGCTCCAGACCGGTACAAAAGAAAGTTAAATGTTGGAGCCAGGACAGTGGACCCATACTGAGAGATTGTTTTGATCGAACAGACTGGCAGGTTTTCAAAGAAGCTGCTGAAAATGGAGGTTCACTTGATCTTGACCAATACACATCCTCAGTACTGGGTTACATTAGTACATGTACTGACACCGTCTCCACTATCAGAAATGTTAAAAGCTACCCAAACAGAAAACCTTGGCTGAATGCAGAGGTGCGTACCCTGCTGGAAGCCAGGAACACTGCCTTCAGGTCTGGAAACTCAGAGGAGCTGAGTAGGACAAGAAAAGAGCTGGTTGCTGGTATTAAGAGGGCCAAGGCCGCATATGCAAAGAGGATCGAGGGTCAATTCATCTCACAAGACCCTCGGAGCATGTGGAGGGGCATTAAGTGCATAACAGATTATAAAGGAAGGAGCGAACAATGTCCCAAAGACCCATCTCTGCCTGATGCCCTCAACAAGTTCTATGCACGCTTTGAAGACCCGAACAGACCACCCAGCACCAGACTCACCTCGCCACCGGATGAAGAGCATCTCAGCGTGACCTCAGCAGAAGTAAGGAGTACCTTCAGGAGGATTAATCCGCACAAAGCAACTGGCCCAGACAACATCCCCGGAAAAGTGTTGAAGGAATGTGCTGATCAGCTCTGTGAGGTGCTGGCAGACATCTTTAACACCTCACTTACCCTGGAGACAGTTCCCACCTGCCTGAAGACTGCCACCATCATCCCAGTCCCAAAAAGCTCTACAGTGAATGACTATCTGAATGACTATCGGCCAGTGGCCCTCACCCCGATAGTCGCTAAA
>NW_023630826.1:0-1629 GCF_014905685.2 Nematolebias whitei | reverse complement strand
CTGAAATATTTCAGGTCTTTAATTGTTTTAATACTGATGATTATGGCATACAGCTCATGAAAACCCAAAATGCCTGTCCCAAAAAAATAGCATATTTCATCCCACCAATGAAAGACAAGTGTTTTTAATACAAAAAACGCCAACCTTCAAATAAGCATGTTCAGTTATGCACTCAATACTTGGTCGGGAATCCTTTTGCATGAATGACTGCTTCAATGCGGCGTGGCATGGAGGCAATCAGCCTGTGGCACTGCTGAGGTGTTATGGAGGCCCAGGATGCTTCAATAGCAGCCTTAAGCTCATCCAGAGTGTTGGGTCTTGTGTCTCTCAACTTTCTCTTCACAATATCCCACAGGTTCTCTATGGGGTTCAGGTCAGGAGAGTTGGCAGGCCAATTGAGCACAGTAATACCATGGTCAGTAAACCAATTACCAGTGGTTTAGGCACTGTGAGCAGGTGCCAGGTCATGCTGAAAAATGAAATCTTCATCTCCATAAAGCTTTTCAGCAGATGGAAGCATGAAGTGCTCCAAAATCTCCTGATAGCTAGCTGCATTGACCCTGCGCTTGATAAAACACAGTGGACCAACACCAGCAGATGACATGACACCCCAGTGACTGTGGAAACTTGACACTGGACCTCAAGCAATGTGAATTCTGTGTCTTCTCTCTTCCTCCAGACTCTGGGACCTTGATTTCCAAAGGAAATGCAAAATTTACTGTAATCAGAGAACATAACTTTGGACCACTCAGCAACAGTCCCAGGCGAGATGCTTCTGACGCAGGAGTGGCTTGACCTGGGGAATGCGGCACCTGTAGCCCATTTCCTGCACACGCCTGTGCATGGTGGCTCTGGATGTTTCTACTCCAGACTCAGTCCACTGTTTCCACAGGTCCCCCAAGGTCTGGAATCGGCCCTTCTCCACAATCCTCCTCAGGGTCCGGTCACCCCTTCTCGTTGTGCAGCGTTTTCTGCCACACTTTTCCCTTCCCACAGACTTCCCACTGAGGTGCCTTGATACAGCACTCTGGGAACAGCCTATTCGTTCAGCAATTTCTTTCTGTGTCTTACCCTCTTGCTTGAGGGTGTCAATGATGGCCTTCTGGACTGCAGTCAGGTCGGCAGTCTTACCCATGATTGCAGTTTTGAGTAATGAACAAGGCTGGGAGTTTTTAAAAGCCTCAGGAATCTTTTGCATGTGTTTAGAGTTAAGTCATTGATACAAATGGTTAGGTTAATAGCTTGCTTAGAGAAACTTTTCATGATGTGCTAATTTTTTGGGACAAGCATTTTGGGTTTTCATGAGCTGTATGCCATAATCATCAGTATTAAAACAATTAAAGACCTGAAATATTTCAGTTGGTGTGCAATGAATCTGAAATATATGAAAGTTTCATTTTTATCATTACATTATGGAAAATAATGACCTTTATCACAATATGCAATTTTTTTTAGAAGGACCTGTATATATGTCCATCCATCCATTGTCTTTACCCGCTTATTCCATTTTGGGTCACAGGTGTCGCTGGTTCCCATGTCCAGCAATCACTGTGCGAGGGGCGGCGTACACCCTGGATGGGTTGCAAGTCCATCACAGGGCCACATAGAGACAAACGAGACAAACAACCA
>NW_023630825.1:0-1630 GCF_014905685.2 Nematolebias whitei | reverse complement strand
AGCAACAAAACGCTTTCAGTAAAATGATTTTCTCTGCTCTTAAAGAGAAAAATCATAACAAAGACTCCACAGGATTGTGGGCGAGGCGAAAGGAGAAAAGATTTCAGGTTCTTGCGGGATATCGCAACCTGCATGAACTTGAAAATGAATTTAATAACCTAAGGTTGGAACCTGTCCACCAACCTGTGGTTAAACAAAAACTCATTCGCTTTCCGCTGACAGACCAGCGCTCGGTTCCACACCGGTACCCCACCGGTGTTTGGGAACTTCGTAGCCGCAGCTGGTCCACAAAGTTTGCACAGGTAGGGCGTAAAACCCCCAAGATTGCAAACGCAAATGTGCAGAACTCAGGGAACCAACAAAAAGTCAAAAAAGCCAAGGATGTGTCTGGCAAGAAAAAACGCCAGACTGATGGTCTAAGGAAGCACCCCAAGTTTCAAAATGGCAAAACCAGACTTGAAACTAAAGGGTCCCGAAGATCCTATCAGCCCCGACAACAAAACACTTGTTGTCATTGCTACTCTGTCCTTGACGTTCAAAAAAAGGCTAAAGATCCAGGCCAACAAAGACATCGGAGGGAAAACGTTAAAAACTCTTCCCATCCTAGATGCAAGGTTCCTTTGAAACGTCAAAATCTGGGCCGTCAAAATAATGACGTGCAACACAAAAAGAGAAACAATGCCAGGGATGAAAAACGTGAAAAACGCAGGAGAAAAAACAAAAAAAACAATCCACAGCTAAGATACAAAAAGCAAAATAAGATGGATTGTTCTCCTGCGCATTCTACTAAAAAAGTCAACAAAAAGATTGACCGGAGAGAGAAGAAAGACGTTCAACAAAAGAAACGCAGACGGCCGAGAAACAGAAACAACGCCCACAAGAAAAGTGAGAAACTCGCTGACGGTCTCGTCCGTTCATTTTCCCAGCTTCTCCTTCTTTAAATGACTCCACAAAAAATAGAACTGGGCCTTGTGTAAGAACTAGCCTTGAGCACCACTTCCATGTTACTGGGCCAGTTGCAGTTACCACCCAATTCTATATTAAATTGGAGTCAATTTAAAAAAAAAAAAAAAAAAAAAAAAAGCTTTGCACTTTCTTAGCCTATGCATGATTGAACATACTGAACAATGCAGATTCTCTGCAGAGCTCAGGTTCAGACTGAAGGCAAAGACGGTGCCCCATCAGCACGTTTTACTACATTGTAAGAGTGCTGGTGGTGGAGTGCTGAGGAAAAATGAACAGGGAGGCCACAGAAGTGAGTGTTGCTTCTTTTCACCTGGTTTGTCAAGGTATACCTATAAACATACAAAACTAATGCCTTAGGGTTAAGAGACAAATGTCTCTACAGTGAACCAGAAGTTCTATGTAAAGAGCATTTGTCTTAACCCTGAGGCATTTGTTATGTATGTTTATAGGTATGTCTTCCACATTGTTCCTTTAAGACTTAAAGGAACGATAAAAAGCCAATGTGGTTAGGTTTGAGAACTTGAGTCTGTGTTCAAAAGGTCGCCGGTGCCGACAACATCAAAATGTGGGTGGGAAACATTGGTTATGTACTGTAACCCCAGATTCTGAGTATAGGCGTAGCCCTTTAAGAGCTGTCGCTTAGTAGGTTCATCCCGTCATGCAA
>NW_023630824.1:0-1630 GCF_014905685.2 Nematolebias whitei | reverse complement strand
AATTGAGCATATAATGAACAGCTGGAAGACCAATTAACACTAATTGGTCTTCCAGCTGTTCATTATATGCTCAATTTCCTTTTTCCAGCCACTTATTGCTACTTGTCCCAACTTTTTTGGGATTTGTTGACATTGTGAAATTTTGAATCAACATATTTTTCCTTTAAAATGTTACATTTACTCATATTAAACTTTTGATCTGTCATCTATGTTATATTATGAATAAAATATTGACATTTCCCATCTCCACATCATTGCATTCAGTTTTTATTCACAATTTGTTTATTGTCCCAACTTTTTTGGAATCCGGTTTGTACACCAATGACTGTCAAATTTACTTCCCCCTAAGACACAATGGTACATGCTCTATTCAACCTCTGCTCGACTGCCTGGCTGACATCAGGGACTGGATGTCTTTAAATTTCTTAAGTTTCTGAAGTCATGTTCCCTCCCAACGACACGATCCCATCGACCTTTCCGCTCTAACCCTGTCAGAAAAACAAAGAGTCACTAATCTGGGCGTGATAATGGACCCTTCCATGAAACTTAACAATCATGTTAACATGATTGTTAGATCATGTTTCTTCCAACTGAGGCAGCTGTCTAAACTGAAGCCCATATTATCCAAAAATAACCTGGAGACAGTAATACATGCGTTCATTACATCTAGGCTTGATTACTGCAATTCGCTCCTGTTTGGTATCAGTCAGACCTCCATTGCACGACTACAACTGGTCCAGAATGCAGCAGCCCAATTTTTAACCAGTACAGGCAAAAGAGAGCACATTACACCAGTTTTAGCCTCCCTGTACTGGCTACTGGTTCACTTTCGAATCCAGTTCAAAATACTCCTGTATGTCTACAAATCGCTGAACAGTTTCAACCCCCCCTCCCCCCCATCTCGCCGATTTGCTACAGCCGTATGTCCCACCATGTTCCCTGAGGTCAGCGGACCAGTTACTCCTCACATTTCCAGGAACTCGTCTTAAGCGCAGAGGTGACAAGACCTTGTCGCAGGCCCAAGAGTTTGGAACAAGTTATCTCTGCTTGTCAGACAGGCCCCCTCCCTCCTGGTTTTCAAATCCCGTTTTAAAACCAACTATTATTCAGTAGCTTTCAACACCAGATGATCTGCATTTTGAACCTGTTTGCTTCACACAGGTTAGTCGTCAAACTTATTATCTGCATTGTTTTTATGTCTATATTTCTGATTTACCTCATTTTGTATATTGCTTTGTGTGTTGCCTGCTTTTCTGTCTGTACATCACTTTGGTTGGCCTTGTCGCTGTTTTAAGTGCTCTATAAATAAAATGGTATGGTATCACATGGTTGTTACTGAATATGTGTTACCAGCTCTTACAGCTGTTGCACAATTTTTTGTAGCAAATAAGCCTAAATAAGAGAGAGGGCTATGTTTTGACAAAGGAACGTATATAAAATATCGGCATCGGTTATCGGCCGAATGTTTTAACATCCATCCATCCATCCATTATCTTTTACCCGCATCTTCCATTTTGGGTCACGGGGGTCGCTGATGCCCATGTGCAGCAATCACTGTGCGAGGGGCGGGGCACACCCTGGACAGGTCGCAAGTCCATCACAGGGACACATAGAGACAAACGAGACAAAC
>NW_023630823.1:820-1630 GCF_014905685.2 Nematolebias whitei | reverse complement strand
GCTGACCTACAGGACCTCAGTGACCTACAGGACCTCAGTGACCTACAGGACCTCACTGACCTACAGAACCTCACTGACCTACAGGACCTCACTGACCTACAGGACCTCGCTGACCTACAGGACCTCACTGACCTACAGAACCTCGCTGACCTACAGGACCTCACTGACCTACAGGACCTTGCTGACCTACAGGACCTCAGTGACCTACAGGACCTCAGTGACCTACAGGACCTCACTGACCTACAGGACTTCGCTGACCTACAAAACCTCTCTGACCTACAGGACCTCACTTACCTACAGGACCTTGCTGATCTACAGGACCTCACTGACCTACAGGACCTCAGTGACCTACATGACCTCAGTGACCTACAAAACCTCAGTGACCTACAGAACCTCACTGACCTACCGGACCTCACTGACCTACAGAACCTCACTGACCTACAGAACTTTGCTGACCTACAGGACCTCACTGACCTACAGAACTTTGCTGACCTACAGGACCTCACTGACCTACAGAACCTCACTGACCTACAGAACCTCACTGACCTACTGAACCTCACTGACTTACAGAACTTCACTGACCTACAGGACCTCACTGACATACAGAACCTCACTGACCTACAGGACCTCGCTGACCTACAGAACTTTGCTGACCTACAGGACCTCACTGACATACAGAACCTCAATGACCTACAGGACCTCGCTGACCTACAGAACTTTGCTGACCTACAGGACCTTACTGACCTACAGGACCTCGCTGACTTACAGGACTTCGCTGACCTACAGAACCTCACTGACCTACAGGACCTC
>NW_023630823.1:0-810 GCF_014905685.2 Nematolebias whitei | reverse complement strand
GCTGACCTACAGGACCTCAGTGACCTACAGGACCTCAGTGACCTACAGGACCTCACTGACCTACAGAACCTCACTGACCTACAGGACCTCACTGACCTACAGGACCTCGCTGACCTACAGGACCTCACTGACCTACAGAACCTCGCTGACCTACAGGACCTCACTGACCTACAGGACCTTGCTGACCTACAGGACCTCAGTGACCTACAGGACCTCAGTGACCTACAGGACCTCACTGACCTACAGGACTTCGCTGACCTACAAAACCTCTCTGACCTACAGGACCTCACTTACCTACAGGACCTTGCTGATCTACAGGACCTCACTGACCTACAGGACCTCAGTGACCTACATGACCTCAGTGACCTACAAAACCTCAGTGACCTACAGAACCTCACTGACCTACCGGACCTCACTGACCTACAGAACCTCACTGACCTACAGAACTTTGCTGACCTACAGGACCTCACTGACCTACAGAACTTTGCTGACCTACAGGACCTCACTGACCTACAGAACCTCACTGACCTACAGAACCTCACTGACCTACTGAACCTCACTGACTTACAGAACTTCACTGACCTACAGGACCTCACTGACATACAGAACCTCACTGACCTACAGGACCTCGCTGACCTACAGAACTTTGCTGACCTACAGGACCTCACTGACATACAGAACCTCAATGACCTACAGGACCTCGCTGACCTACAGAACTTTGCTGACCTACAGGACCTTACTGACCTACAGGACCTCGCTGACTTACAGGACTTCGCTGACCTACAGAACCTCACTGACCTACAGGACCTC
>NW_023630822.1:0-1630 GCF_014905685.2 Nematolebias whitei | reverse complement strand
TGGTAGCCAATATGGAAGTTGGCTT
Organism: Nematolebias whitei; assembly: GCF_014905685.2. NCBI lineage: Eukaryota > Metazoa > Chordata > Actinopteri > Cyprinodontiformes > Rivulidae > Nematolebias > Nematolebias whitei. The sequence goes on along the minus strand of NW_023630822.1, from coordinate 1,605 downwards.
TGACGCCTAGCGTCTTCCACAGTTCCTTCATTACTTCACCTGTGAAGTGTGTACCTTGGTCTGAGTTCACCCTAAGGGGAAGTCCAAACCTTGAAAATACATGATTCATTAATAACATAGCAGTGGTTTGTGCTGTGTCATTAGGGGCTGGTAGACATTCTACCCATTTGGTAAACGCGCAGGTTACCGTGAGAAAATATTTATTTCCTCTAGAGGTCTTAGTGAGTGGTCCGACCCAGTCAATCTGGAGGTCCGACCATGGAAATGCAATGCCTCTACTATGCAGTGGTGCTCTGTGAAGTGGTCTGGATGGTTGAAACTGGCCACAGATCAGGCACCCTTTTATGTAGTCTTTGACATCCCTTTTCATTCCAGGCCAATAAGCAATCTGTTTTAATGCTTTCAGCGTGGCATTGTCACCCTTATGTCCTGCGGACGGAAGGTCATGTGCATGGACTAACATCACCCCCCTGTGGTCATGGGGGACCACGAACACAGGTGAGGACGTCCGTCCATGAGCAAAAGTTAGGATGCCTTTAAGTAGTTTTAGCTGTTTGCGCAGCTGAAAGAGGACTTTGAGGTCTGGATTGGAATCCAGCTCGTCTTTCGATGGAGTGTATTTGTCTGGGTCAGTCAGATACAGCATCATCGAGTTAATTGCAGGATCCAACTTCTGAAGTTGGATGATGTCTGGGTCAGTCAACATCAGGCGCACAGAAACCGTGTTATCAGCAGGTTTAGCTGCAGCTTGTGCGCGTGTGACTGCCATTACCTCAGTTGTAGCTTGTGACGACTGAGTGTTGCGTAGCCAGGAGGGGTCGAAGGACCACGTGGGTCCGTCAACGGCTCCTTCCTTGGCTAGGGAGTCTGCAAGGTCATTGTAGTACTTGTCATCGCCTGGGACTCTGGAGTGACCTGGAACTTTCTTCCAGAAGATCTGTAGATCATGTGATGTCACCAAGTGATCACATGTCATGAAAAGCTCTTTGTGTTTTACCACCTTTTTGTTGCTTGTGAGAAAACCGTTCAGTTTCCACAGAGCGAGATGACACAAGAAACTAAGTCGAGCATAGTTAGAGTCAGTGCAGATGACTAGCGTCTGGATGGAGCGTTCCACTGCCATCTGTAGGCTTATTAGGATTGCAGCTATCTCAGCGTACTGAGAAGCCCGAGAGCCCAATTTATAGCCAAATGTGACCTGTTCCAGGTCCTGGAGGAGAACTCCTCCAACACCTGCTTTGCAGATTTTGTCGTGGTGGAATGAGCATCCATCCACGTACAATGTCGCCATATCTTTACAGATATTGCCATCAAAGAAGTGGTGATTTGGGTCCTCAGCAGCTGAGGGTTTGCTCACAACCGGCTGTTGGGTGGCTGGTACATCCTGTGTACATTCTTGGCAGATTGCCAAATCAGTGCCCAAGTGTGACTTCTTATTTTGACCGTAGCGGATGTCTAGGTTAAAACTTTGAAGTGCCATAAGCCAGGTTGCAACACGTGAGTTTGTCACCACACCATCTCTGATGCGTTGGCTGTTCAGAAACGTTACTGGCTGGTGTTGTGTCTCAACAATGATCCTCTGTCCACCAATATAGCAGGAGAAAT
>NW_023630821.1:0-1631 GCF_014905685.2 Nematolebias whitei | reverse complement strand
CGAAACTTGACTTTTGACCGACTTACAACTTGCTCATTTCAGACAGAAAATCAAAATGCATAATTACTCTTGTAACAAACATTAACTTGATTTCTACTTTGAATGAGGATTAAAAATCATTTATACTGTTTCACAGTTGATTTAAAATGAGTAGTTCACTTCAACATTTAAAATGGTTTGAACTAAACACACTTTTGATTATCAAGACATTTGTAAAATAGTAATGATAATAAAAAGAGAGTGTTCTTTCAATTGATCAGTGTAGGACACACTTAGAACGTCTCTGGATGAACTTAATTTTGTGTTTCTGGACTCAAATCAATGAAATGACAGTTCTTGTCCCAGGAAGGCCCTCAGGGCCAGATTTGACCTGAGGCTTAGTTCACTACAGTCCCCCCTTTGGAAATCATCGCCTGTCCATGGGGATGAATTCCAACATGAACTTACGCCTTCGAATGTCCTTGAGCTTGATGTAATCCAGCAAGGAAAACAAAAGTCAAAGGAGGTAATCCCACAATGTTTTTGGTAATTCCATTGTGTTGATGGTAATTCCATAATGTTGTTGGTAATTCCATTGTAGCAATGCTTTAACCCCTTGGAAACAAAGTCTGTAATCCATTGGAAAAAGTCATATAATCCACAACGGTAAATCCACAACAAATGGAGGTGTTGATTGATCAGCATACAGAGGGGTTCCCTTGGATTGAACTGAAGATGCGGCCACTGGATGAAGAGTGGAGACCAACGTCAGGATTGCAGGTCTCCTCCAGCGAAGGTCGTCTCTGGGTGACGTCCAGTCGTTGCCGTTCTGGTTCAAATGTGTCATGCAATTATGTGGTTTAGGGCAGCACGGTGGCGCAACTGGTAGAGCTGCTGCCTCTCAGCGAGCAGGTCCCTGGTTCAAACCCCGGTCCAGGGGCCTTTCTGGGTGGAGTTTGCATGTTCTCTCCGTGCATGCGTGGGTTTTCTCCGGGTACTCCGGTTTCCTCCCACAGACCAAAAACATGCATGTTAGGCTGATTGGTAACTCTAAATTGTCCTTAGGTGTGAGTGAGAGAGTGAATGGTTGTTTGTCTCGTTTGTCTCTATGTGGCCCTGTGATGGACTTGCGACCCATCCAGGGTGTACCCCGCCCCTCGCACAGTGATTGCTGGACATGGGCACCAGCGACCCCCGTGACCCAAAATGGAATAAACGGGTAAAGAAAATGGATGGATGTAATTATGTGGTTTAAGGTGGGCTTATGAAGGGATTTTACATAAGGCCTTAACCTATATGCACCTGGTGTGTAAGCTATTATGATTGGGAACAGCTACAGCTACCAGTTAAGGGGTGGAACATGCTGAAAAGGGTAGTTATAGGGGTTTATACCTATATAAGGGTGTTCAAAACTATTTTTCCATTCCTAACTTGGTTTAAGTTAGCTTTACATGGCAAAATATAGTTTGGTTCAATTGTCTGTTGTCTTTTAGACGAACGACTTGAGATTGGGTGTTTGGTTTCCCCATAAATGTTTTTGGAGTCTATGGCGAGACTCATCAAAAAGAATTAGCTATCCCCCCGAATAGAATTGTTCGAGTAGAATCGGCTTAAGCGTTGTGAGACCAATGTAGATTATGGTACTTAAGGTA
>NW_023630820.1:0-1631 GCF_014905685.2 Nematolebias whitei | reverse complement strand
TCGGATGACATATCACTGAGATATAACAGTTTGAATAATCTAGGGGGCGCACTTGAGTCAAATTTTAAACAACACTAACAATGTGTTTAGACATGGTCACACATTATGCCATAAAAATCTGGTGCAGATCGGATGATATATCATTGAGATATAAGGGTTGGAATATTATAGGGGGCGCTCTAGAGTCAAAAGTTAAAAAACATTACTAGTGTGTCCATCAGGGCTACTTAATAATATACCAAAAATCTGGTACAGATCGGATGATATATCATTGAGATATAACTGTTGCAAGATTGTAGGGGGCGCTATAGAGTCAAAATTTAAAAAACATTACTACTATGTCCACCAGGGCTAAATAATAATACACCATAAATTTGGTGCAGATCGGCTGATATATCACTGAGACAGAACAGTTTGAATAATGTAGGGGGCGCCCTTGAGTCAAATATTAAACAACAAAACTAAAATGTCCATCAGTTCTCAGTAATGACGTACAAAAAACCTGGTTCAGATCGGATCTTGTATCACTGAGATATAACTGTAAGAAGAATGTAGGTGGCGCTGTTGAGGTTCTTGGCCACTTATCATGGAACCCTGTTCAGATGTGGATAATGATCAATCATAGTGATTTTGGTTCACCTGGGCTCAAATCTGTGCAATTTAGAGCCAAACGTATTGCAACGGCGTCACTTTTTAATTCGCCATGGCGCCACGCCCACATTCTCCAGCTATAACTTTTTTGTTGTTTAAATCAAGTCAGACCATCTTATCTGTCTTCTAACACAGGATCATCCTGATTATGTGAAGGGTGTCAAAGAAGGAGCATTCCAAGCAAAAAAAGTCACTTCCTGTTCTGAGGGGGCGGGGCTTTGATGACGTCACAATATGACCTCAGGGTATCGTCGGGCATGGGACAGGGATGAGTCGTGCCCAATTTGGTGCAAATCTGTTTTTCAAGTACAAAGTTAGAACGTTTGGAAATTTATGGCGTGAAGCTCAACTTTGAGGCCTGGCCACGCCCCTTTAACAAAACGAAACCGAAAGCTTTTGATAACTTTTACTCTCCAATGTCTTAAGGGCCTAATAACCAAGTTTTAAGTCAATCCTTCAAAATCCCTAGGAGGAGTTCGTTAAAATTCGCCGTTAAAAACGCCCAAAAATTAACCTTTGACCCAAAATGGCCGACTTCCTGTTGGTTTTGGACCGGAGCGCCAAGAGACTTTTTCATAGGTCCTGAGAAGATACACATGTTCACCGAGTTTCAGATTTATCGGTCGAAAAATGGCTCGGGGCTGAGGTTTTAAAATATTCTAGGGGGCGCTAGAGAGGCTATTGCGCAATCATCATGGTTTCCTGTTCAAGGGGCGGGCAATGATCGATCATAGTGATTTTCATGAACCTCGGATCAAATCTGTGGAATTCAGAGCCAAACGTATTGTAACGGCGTCACTTCTGACTTCGCCACGCCGCCACGCCCACATCCTCCAGGGGAAACGCTTTGCGCTTCAAAGCAAGTCAGACCAACTTGTTATCTGCCTTCTAACACAGGATCATCCTGATTGGGTCAAGAGTGTCAGGGAGGGAGCATTCCAAGCAAAAAAAGTCACTTCCTGTTCTGAGGGGGCGGGGCT
>NW_023630819.1:0-1631 GCF_014905685.2 Nematolebias whitei | reverse complement strand
TCGGATGACATATCACTGAGATATAACAGTTTGAATAATCTAGGGGGTGCACTTGAGTCAAATTTTAAACAACACTAACAATGTGTTTAGACATGGTCACACATTATGCCATAAAAATCTGGTGCAGATCGGATGATATATCATTGAGATATAAGGGTTGGAATATTATAGGGGGCGCTCTAGAGTCAAAAGTTAAAAAACATTACTAGTGTGTCCATCAGGGCTACTTAATAATATACCAAAAATCTGGTACAGATCGGATGATATATCATTGAGATATAACTGTTGCAAGATTGTAGGGGGCGCTATAGAGTCAAAATTTAAAAAACATTACTACTATGTCCACCAGGGCTAAATAATAATACACCATAAATTTGGTGCAGATCGGCTGATATATCACTGAGACAGAACAGTTTGAATAATGTAGGGGGCGCCCTTGAGTCAAATATTAAACAACAAAACTAAAATGTCCATCAGTTCTCAGTAATGACGTACAAAAAACCTGGTTCAGATCGGATCTTGTATCACTGAGATATAACTGTAAGAAGAATGTAGGTGGCGCTGTTGAGGTTCTTGGCCACTTATCATGGAACCCTGTTCAGATGTGGATAATGATCAATCATAGTGATTTTGGTTCACCTGGGCTCAAATCTGTGCAATTTAGAGCCAAACGTATTGCAACGGCGTCACTTTTTAATTCGCCATGGCGCCACGCCCACATTCTCCAGCTATAACTGTTTTGTTGTTTAAATCAAGTCAGACCATGTTATCTGTCTTCTAACACAGGATCATCCTGATTATGTGAAGGGTGTCAAAGAAGGACCATTCCAAGCCAAAAAAGTCACTTCCTGTTCTGAGGGGGCGGGGCTTTGATGACGTCACAATATGACCTCAGGGTATCGTCGGGCATGGGAGAGGGATGACTCATGCCAAATTTGGTGCAAATCTGTCATTCAAGTTGAAAGTTATAACGTTTGGAAATTTATGGCGTGAAGCTCAACTTTGAGGCCTGGCCACGCCCCTTTAACAAAACGAAACCGAAAGCTTTTGATAACTTTTACTCTCCAATGTCTTAAGGGCCTAATAACCAAGTTTTAAGTCAATCCTTCAAAATCCCTAGGAGGAGTTCGTTAAAATTCGCCGTTAAAAACGCCCAAAAATTAACCTTTGACCCAAAATGGCCGACTTCCTGTTGGTTTTGGACCGGAGCGCCAAGAGACTTTTTCATAGGTCCTGAGAAGATACACATGTTCACCGAGTTTCAGATTTATCGGTCGAAAAATGGCTCGGGGCTGAGGTTTTAAAATATTCTAGGGGGCGCTAGAGAGGCTATTGCGCAATCATCATGGTTTCCTGTTCAAGGGGCGGGCAATGATCGATCATAGTGATTTTCATGAACCTCGGATCAAATCTGTGGAATTCAGAGCCAAACGTATTGTAACGGCGTCACTTCTGACTTCGCCACGCCGCCACGCCCACATCCTCCAGGGGAAACGCTTTGCGCTTCAAAGCAAGTCAGACCAACTTGTTATCTGCCTTCTAACACAGGATCATCCTGATTGGGTCAAGAGTGTCAGGGAGGGAGCATTCCAAGCAAAAAAAGTCACTTCCTGTTCTGAGGGGGCGGGGCT
>NW_023630818.1:0-1631 GCF_014905685.2 Nematolebias whitei | reverse complement strand
CCCCCCCAGTGTTGTCAATGACTTTTGGCTTGAACCATGCAGTGGGCATAAGAATTATTGTAGGGGGGACATATTGGGGTGAGGTCTGTGGGTCCTCCCCATAACTTTTTTAATAAAGTAGCTGCTATTTCTTGCATTCTGGTGTATTTTAACAGGTTTTAAAACATCTATGTTTACCTACATAAGTAAATACTTTATTCAATAACTGTTTTATAAAGCATGGCACAAGAAGTAGCACTAAGCTTTTTGTTTGTCTTTAATTTAATTTAATTTCTCTACCTAACACAGGAAGCTGTTAGCTCTGGAAGCAAGCTGTTAAACAGCTTTGGACACAAAGACCCTTGTCCCACACTTCAACAGAGCAGGTAAGAGACATAACATCTTGTAATCTCTGCCTGGTGAGGCTGATTAAATAATTATAAAATATGAAAAGTGAAATAAATAAACATTGAGCTTCTGTAATTTATAATTGCAAATGTCACATTTTCTTCACTTAATTTCAATTGTAAATTTCTTGTTTTTGATAAAATATTTTTTTCCAAAAGAAAGGCCAACAGATTGTAACTTGTAGTCACTGTAACATTATTTTGACTCGTGCACGTCTTCTGTCACTTTTAGGTTCCACAAGGCTCTGGACTGGTCCAGCTGTGGAGAGATGAGGTGGAACACCAGACCTGCAATGGTCCAGTCTGTAAATGAAGCTCTGAAGTCTGGGAAGATGCACGACATCATGCTTCACCCAAACGAGCTCGTTACCTCGACCACATACACTGAACTTCAAAAAGCCAACCTGCCATTTTTTACATCTTCTCGTGTGAACTTGATGTATTTGTCCACAGAGTTGATGTGGTCAGTAAAATGTTGGACTTCCTGAGTGATATAAGAATGATTATTTTGATGCTTTTATGTCAATTTATACTTATTTTATACTCATTTTATATACAGCTTAACTGTGCAAATCAGGCCTTGTGCTGCAGAGGGTGATGTGCTTCAAAGGAATGTAGATAAGTCTCCGGGAGTGTTCTTACCTAAAGATTTGGCCCATCTGGCGGTTACGACGACCCGGAGTTTGCTGTAAACAAGTCTTTCATCCATCAGGCTCGTACGCCACGGCTTTGAGTTTGAAAGACGTGTTTTTATGAGCCATCGCTCTGCTGTACAACTGCCTTGACGATGGTAAACATGTTTTGCTCTGCCCGCACGTCACCCAGCCAGAGGGGGAGTATAAAAGTGTAACACTCAGAATGAGAGTTGAAGTCTGCTGTGGATCCTGATCTGATGCCCAGCCTGAATTGATGTTACCTTTTTACTCAGACTGAAAACGGCTTCCCGGTCTGGTGTCACGGTGAGGGGCTTTACATCAATGCTTGATTTGTACTGAATGTACTTTGCTTCACTGTATCTGTGGTGGTTTAATAAATGACACTTATTATTCTAGCAGAAACAGCCTGAGAGTTTTCTTTTTATTCATTGCTCCGACCCTTCCCTGAACCTGTATCTATCTTGTTTAAGATAATTTCACAGAACACTGAGATTTAATTTTAACCCAGGCGTCGTTAACATACCTGAACCAATGACTTGGTGGTGTCCCTGGAAAGGACGTCAAGGCTCTCTTTTCTACCTCCTCCATG
>NW_023630817.1:0-1631 GCF_014905685.2 Nematolebias whitei | reverse complement strand
GAATCCGCGTTAAATGATGAATATATCCCAGCATCTGTTCATCTACAAATTGGTGGCCCGTCACGTGCTCATAAATGGACTGTAACTAGTGTGCTAATTGATTTTCATGTTGGCATGTGTTATAAAATAACAGTTGAACCGTGCGTCTTTACGCAGCCGGAGCTGCGCGCTTGGAGCTGCACCGCCTGAAGCGAAATGCTGCATGTTTTTAAGCGTGTTGGTCTGTGATGCTCAGAAAGCTCACAGAGAAGCTGAAATTGAGTCACAAGTCTTTGTAAAGCTGAATTGTACGTCTGTATGTGTAACATACGCTGGCTTTGAGCTGTGGGAACGCTTTATTCTGTTTAAACTGTCTTCTGGTCCGCTTCGGTTCTGTGGTTCCGACTCGGTTCTGGAGCTTCGAACGAGTTGTTTTAAATAGCTAGAAAGACGTTTTGTCACGGAGCGCCGTTCTCTGTGCAGCTCAGGGGGTTGTTTCGTTACAATTTTTAACAGAAAAAGTGCATTTTGATGGTTTAAATGACGAAAAAGTGACGAACTATTTTACGCTAATCTAACTTGCTAGCTGGGGAATACGCTTCGTGGTTGGTTGTGTGCTGCTTTGGAAAGCTCTGATTTGCTGAGAACGGTTGACTGTCGTCACCTCCCCTCACCCCTACGCTGCGTCATTGGTTGAGAAAGACCGTGTGTAACGTTCTGATTGGATGAGGGAAGTGTCAATCACGCCACCCGGAAATGAAATTCGTTTTCATAGGGAATAAAATCTGCTTTTTAACGCTGGAAAGCGCATTAAAGCTGTGTTCTGAAACGCTGTTTACATTCATTCGAAGCATATTCGCTGAAAGTTTGCCACGTTTGTGTAAAAAATCCGTTCAGAAGTGTTGGTTTTCACCGAAGCAAGCCGATGCTAATTTTAGCTAACAAGCTAACGACCGGACGCCACAGGAAGTTATAGCACCCCTGGTGGACGACACAAGCAGTGTCTGAGTTAAAATTGTTGAGGATCTGCTGACATCTTGTGGAGAAGACGTGGGATCACAGGTTTTCACTTCGTTTTTAGGTGAAGAGTGACATTAAACGTTTTTATTTTCCTGAAAGGCAATTTTTTGAGTTAAAAAACTTCCTCAAAGCTGAATATACACTGTTATCTTGCGTTTTAAAAGTTATCAAGGTATTTATGCTGAGAGCTTTTGCCAAACAAATTTTATTCACTGGTAAATCCTTGAGAAATAGGTACATAATAAAAATTTAGAAACTTTTAAATAAGATACAGTTACAAATATTCACAGAGTTGAATAGTTTACTCATTTTGCTAGAAGATAACGCACGTTTAATTGATAATTCACTAAATAAGAGTAAAACTTATCAGGAAAAAGAGATTTTCTGGTTTATTTTACCACCTAAACATTTACATCTACTATTTAATTTCTAAATAGCAGATAATGGCGGACGAAGAGGTAAACACTGACCCCTTACAATCCGAGGATGTGGTCCAGACAGCCTTACACATTTTAACAAATCCAATTCTTGGCAAAACTTTGGAGGACTTGCAAGTCCTTGATGACGATCAAAGACATGAGGAGCTGCAGAGTTTATCAAGAGCAGCTACAGTGAAGGAGGACGCAAAATCA
>NW_023630816.1:587-1631 GCF_014905685.2 Nematolebias whitei | reverse complement strand
ATCAAAGTTTAACATCAAACATTTACATTAATTTGGCAAAATTGATTCCAATAACAGCTTAATTAATTAGCTTTACAGTCAGGAAAACCATACGGCCATGATTTCCCTGCTTCACAACAGACATTTCTGAAAATATCTGGAATGATTTCTAACAAGATAGAAGAGTTTAAAGATGGAAATGAAGTTTAAATTGAGAGAGATGGGTGAGGGAATTTGTCTGTTATAACCAGAACAACACGCTCCTTTGGACCCAGCTCAACCAACGGTACACTTTGCGGTTGAAGATCGACTCTTTTACCTTTGCAGACGATAGTTCGGCCTCGGCGTAGAGTTCTCTTCAAACACTTTCCAGCGTCTCCGTAAGGATAGTAGGGAACCGTTCGGAGTCGTGAGATCATCCCAGAACAGACTTCTTCATAGTTCCTCTGAACTTCTCTCGTTCAGCTTAGTTGCTGTTGTTCTCCAGCATTCTGAACTCTGCATTCTCTCTCCGCACTCTCTCCACACTCTCCCGGAACTCTATTCCAGCATTCTTTCCATCTCCCATTCTCTCTGAACTAGGAAGTGTTGAACCTTTTAAAGAGGTCACTTCCGGTTCATCTGAGAGCTTCCTGATTGGTCGATTGACCGAACAGTGGTGTGTTTTAGTGATGTAAGAGGTTATTAAAAGTCAAGGGAAAAAGATTAGATTGTTTAAGAACAGACAGAAGAAGTTATGAAGAACTCGAGACCTCGTGGAGTCAGTTCTCTCATATCTTTCTGTAAAAGTTAAACATGACATTTCTTTTCAGTAAACTTACAGTTGACCGAAACTTGACCTTTGACCAACTTACACTTGCTCATTTCAGACAGAGGATCAAGAAAAATGAATAATTACTCTGTAACAGACCTTAACTTGATTTCTACTTTGAATGAGGATTAAAAATCATTAACTGTTTCACAGTTGATTTAAAATGAGTAGTTCACTTCAACATTTAAAAATGGTTTGAACTAAACACACTTTGATTATCAAAACATTTGTAAAATAGTAATGATAATAAAAAA
>NW_023630816.1:0-487 GCF_014905685.2 Nematolebias whitei | reverse complement strand
TTTTAAATCAACTGTGAAACAGTTGATTTAAAATGAGTAGTTCACTTCAACATTTAAAAATGGTTTGAACTAAACACACTTTGATTATCAAAACATTTGTAAAATAGTAATGATAATAAAAAAAGAGAGTGTTCTTTCAATTGATCAGTCCAGGACACTTAGAAAGTCTCTGGATGGACTTGATTTTGTGTTTCTGGACTCAAATCAATGAAATACAGTTCTTGTCCCAGGAAAGCCCTCAAGGTCAGGATTTGACCTGAGGCTTAGTTCACTACAGTATGTATATATGTATATATATATGTATGTATGTATATATGTATATATTTATATATATAATGTATGTATATATGTATATATTTATATATATATGTATATATGTATATATGTATGTATGTATGTATATTTATATATGTATATATGTATATATATGTGTGTATATATGTATATATGTATATATATGTATGTATGTATATATATGTATGTATGT
>NW_023630815.1:0-1631 GCF_014905685.2 Nematolebias whitei | reverse complement strand
CAAGGTAGAAGAGTTTTAAAGATGGGAAATGAGGGAGTTTAAATGGAGAGAAAAGATGTGTGAGGGAAAATGTGTCGACGAAGAACGGCACCCTCCATCCGAACCCAGCTTAACCCACGGTACACTTCGCAGTTGAAGATCGACTTTTTACCTTTCTGAAGATATGTCAGTTCCGGCGTAAAGTTCCACTTCAAGCCACCTTTCAGCGTCTCCGCAAGGATAGCAGAGAACAGTCCGGAGTAGTGACTTATCCCCTTTTTTTTTCAACAGCAGCTCACCTCACGGGTGGACTCACATGAGCTGTGAGTCCGTCAGAGGTTCCACCCAGATGTGGAAGATTCCATAATCCCCACGAGACTCGGAAGAACTTCGAATCATGTCTGGAACTTCTTGTTCTCTCCAGCAACTTTTCTGTTCGGTTCTGCTCTCCGAACTGAACAGCACCCGCTTGGAACTAGGAAGTGTCGACATTTAAAGAGTTCTGTTTCCGGTTCATTTGGGAAGTCCTGATTGGCTGAAAGAGCCAATCAGGGGTGTGGTTTTAGTGACGTGAGAGGTCACTAGAAGTCAGAAAAACAGAAAAATGTTTTGGAACAGACAGAAAAATGTTTTTGAAACAGACAGAGAAATGTTTAGGCGAGATGAGAGGAAACAGGTGCCAGCTTCTCTATTTACGTCTGAGAGGATTTAAAAACATGACAGTTCATTCCAACAAACTTGTTTGCGTTTGTCTCCGACTTTTGACCGACTTTACAGTCTCCAACTAAAATACATACAAAACTCAACCTTACCTCAGAAACAATACCAAAAACCAAATAAACAATGTTTCAACATCGACAAGAGTAGTGACTAAGCAACTAGAAACATCGTTTCACTGCTTCACCTCACCCTGGTTGTCAGATTCAGTCACGCTGTCCCGTAGGATTTGTTTCTTTGCACACCTTGTGTGGTTTAACCTGGTTTCGATGTACCCATTTAACAATTGGCTCTTTTTGGCCTTTGCTGATTTTTATCTGATAGACAACTGGAGACAGTTTGTCTGTTATCAGATGGGGTCCAGTCCATCTGGGCATCAGTTTACGGGCGAGAGTTCCGGTCCCGGACTCTCTTCTCCCAGTTGTGGGGGCAAACGCGTAGTACCAGACCCTGTCTCCCACTTGGAGTTCCTCGTGAGAGGCCTTTTGGTCGTAGTACGCTTTGCGTCCTTCAGCTGATTTTTCCAGGTTTTTCTGTGCGAAAGCAAAAGTGTTTTTAAGGTGTTTTTCCAAGTCTTTCATGTATTGTTGTGTAGTGTAGGCTGTTGCCATGGCAGCATCGCCTGGTTGGTACAACAGGTGTAGAGGGAGAGTCATTTGTCGACCCGTCATCATCTCGAAAGGAGAGATGCCAGTCGACGTGTGTGGAGTGGCCCTTATGGCCATGAGGACCAGAGGGAGTTTCACGTCCCAGTCCTTGTGGTTTGCGGCTACGTATTTCTTCAAAATACTCACCACAGTCCTGTTTGCTCTCTCAACCTGGCCTGAAGCCTGTGGATGGTAGCCAATATGGAAGTTGGCTTTGACGCCTAGCGTCTTCCACAGTTCCTTCATTACTTCACCTGTGAAGTGTGTACCTTGGTCTGAGTTCACCCT
>NW_023630814.1:0-1632 GCF_014905685.2 Nematolebias whitei | reverse complement strand
CTGCAGGTGCTTCTGTCACATTAATCTTTCATATCCACCAAGGAAACCTGACTGCCATTCCGGGGGTGGGGTCCGGGAGAAGGGCAGGCCGTCGGGTGTTGACCAGGACTATGTGGGGGTTCAGGGTCTGGGGGTTGCCATGGGCGGTGCTGGCGCTGTGCTCTCCCTGGGGTTGTTTGGACCCCCTGAGCTTGGCTCTTGGGTGCCATGGTTGGCCCGCTGGCCGAGGTGGCTGCCGGGGCCTGGCGGGCGGTCGGCTGGGGGTGCGTGCTTGGTTGTTGGCGGTGTGTGGGGGTGGTCGGTGGCGTGTCCTCTTCATGGTGGGGGGGTGTCCTGTCGGCGGGGCATGGCCTGGGCCGGGTCTGGGGTATTGGCTCTTCTCCGCTCAAGAATGAATGGGTTTACCTCCTGGGTTTGGGCATGGGCTGCCCCCTGTAGAGGGCGGGTACATGTCTTGGACCTGGGGGGTATAGAGTGTGTATCGGGAATAAGAATGAAATGTATCGTTATTGTATGTCTTTGAGTGAATGAATGTGAGATTGAGGTTGGGATAGTGTGATTGTGTATGTGTATGAATGGGTATTTGTTAGGCCGAGACTCGGACTGCCCCCTCTTTGATACAACTGGGGGTGCTTGGCATCGCGCCCCTATCGCGCGGCCCCCTGGTGGGGTGTGCCCTTGCCTGCCGGCGCGCTTGGGGCCCTTGGTATCGGGGGCTGGGCGCTTGGGCGTGTGTCGGCTCGGCCTGGTGTCTGCCTGGTGGGGCTCGGGTCCTCTGGCCCTGTCAGGCCTTGGCCTGGGTGGTGTGAGTCCTCGGTGCCCGGGCCTCGGTGCCTGGACCTGGACCTACATCGGTGCGGCGGGTGCCGACGGAGGCCTATGAGTTTGTCGCTGTTGGCCCCGGGGGGTCACTGTATGTGGTTGCTGGTGGGGATCTTCCGGTTCTCCCCTGTGGTCCGTTCTGGGGGGTGGGTGAGTGGTTCGTCCTGTGTGGGTGGCTCTGGGGGCTCCGCGGTCGGGGTCCCTCCTGGGGTCTTGGGCTCTGGTCCCCCCTTTTTCATCTGCCTCTGGTCTTGGGGGTCGGGTCTCTGCTGCTTCACACTTACTATTAAATGTTCTATTAGAGAAGCCTTATACACTTATGCATGCTCACAACCACACACAAATAGAAGCAGGGATGCTTATGTAGGCTTTATATGTAGATATATAGATATGTATGTGAGTGTATAGTCATGTGTATGTATGTATGTATGTATATAGGCGTAGGTATGGGTATATATATTTATGGAAACTTACTGCAAAGCCATGAATATTTTAAGTTCTTTATACATATGTATTTTGTTGCTGTGTTTTGTCATGTTCTTTGCAGGTGAACAGACAGTGGCCTGGTGTTTTGACGTGTGCTCTCTTTGTGTATATTTCTTATATTTTGGAGTCTTACTTTGTCTTTTCTTTCTTTCTATCCTATTAAAAAAAAAAAAACTACACTAGATAGTCACTATAATAAATATTTCATAATAATGGTGTGGAGAGGATGGCTGTAAGGGGAGAAGGGAGGCCATCACACAAAAAAAAAAAAAAAAAAGTCAATATTACATTTCCTTAATATCTGTCATTGAAAAACCAAAACAT
>NW_023630813.1:0-1632 GCF_014905685.2 Nematolebias whitei | reverse complement strand
ATTGAGTGCATAACTGAACATGATTATTTGAAGGTTGGCGTTTTTTGGATTAAAAACACTTGTCTTTTATTGGTGGGATGAAATATGCTAATTTTTTAAGACAGGCATTTTGGGTTTTCATGAGCTGTATGCCATAATCATCAGTATTAAAACAATTAAAGACCTGAAATATTTCAGTTGGTGTGCAATGAATCTGAAATATATGAAAGTTTAATTTTTATCATTACATTATGGAAAATAATGACCTTTATCACAATATGCTAATTTTTTGAGAAGGACCTGTATTTATACAGGCTAACCTCATGGGGACTCATTTCCAAGACGGACCTGTTCCAGACAGAACATATAAAGTACAGACAACAAAACAGTAGACAAGGACAACAATAAACTACAGTAAAAAAATGCAGTTAAAACAAGAGTAGAGTACAAAGCAATAAATCAGGACAATTAAAGTCATTATGTAAATAAACCAAGTATTACAAAGATGTACCACATGTGGTGCGTATGACAAATGAAGAATTTCTGAACTCTGAATAAATGCAATAAACAGAACTCCAAACCCAGAACCTCAAAATTAAAAACATAAATAAATAAATAAAAATAACTTTACTTTTTAGGGGTGCTGAGTTAAAATTTAGGGGGTGCTTGAGCACCCCCAAAAATAAGTTAAAATTGCCGCTGGTATATCCTGTCTTGATGTTTTCCCTGATGGTGACTTACTGGTCTAACACCAACTTTGCCTCTGATTTAGCAGTTTGTGTCTGTTTTGAAACAAATACTCCTACATGATGAAGCCATCCCCTAAGCCCTGGAGTTCTCTGTAACGTACCGCTCTTTTAGTCTCCTCTGACAATTTTCTCCAACCCTTTGAGGCTGGCTGTCTGCGTAAGTATGTGCTCAGGCAAGACGGCCTTCTGCACTAATTGAAGTCAATGACACAAGCTGCAGGGGCGCGCGAACAAATTGCATCTCCATGGAAACACAGTCTGGCAAGTGTGTCCATTGAGGAGCCTGCAGTGCTATGTTGGAATAGCTAGATACACTCATCTGAAGCCCTTCAATCTAAGAGGGCTGCAGGAAAACACAGCCAGACTCACGAGAGGACACAAGAAGGTGTTTTTACTGCCTCAGCCGAGTTCTGTACAGAGGACATGTCAAATCCAGGAAAATAAGTCAAACATTGCATGTGTTGGGGTAAAGTTTTTTGGTTTAAACCCTCTTGGTTTGGAGTTTGCATGTTTCTCTGGATAGATTTTCTTTTGGTGCTCACAGTTCCACTTCATACAGGTTATGCTAACTGACCTGACTGACCATTATTAGATTTCTTTACCTGAATTATTGAGCATGAACTTTGATGTTATGCTAATTGGTAATTTTGGATTTGAGCATAGCAATCGCCTCAAGCGATTGTCTTGTGTGATGTAAAAAAAAAAAACAACCAAACTAACAAAAAACACAAGCAGCAAGCAGGTGTCAGTATGTGGCAAGGTGTAACTTGAATTCTGAAATAGATATATATATATATATATATATATATATATATATTAAAAAAGTAAATGACTTGATATGAAGCAAGTGTGATGTGTTAACTAGGATCAGGTGTGAGAGAATAGAAAGCAAGATAAACAGAAA
>NW_023630812.1:821-1632 GCF_014905685.2 Nematolebias whitei | reverse complement strand
GTTACACTGGAACGTTACACTGGAACGTTACACTGGAACGTTACACTAAAATTTTACACTGAAACGTTACACTGGAACGTTACACTGGAACGTTACACTGGAACGTTACACTGGAACGTTACACTAAAATTTTACACTGAAACGTTACACTGGAACGTTACACTGGAACGTTACACTGGAACGTTACACTGGAACGTTACACTGCAACATTACACTGGAACATTACACTGGAACGTTACACTAAAATCTTACACTGAAACGTTACACTGGAACGTTACACTCGAACGTTACAATGGAACGTTACACTGAAACGTTACACTGAAACACAGCAATTAACAGAAACATCACTGGAACACATTAATACACTGGAATGCAACACCTGCTACAAAACACTAAAACAAAATGTTACACTGGAACGTTACACTGGAACGTTGCACTGAAACGTTACACTGGAACGTTACACAAACGTTACACTGGAACGTTACACTGCAACGTTACACTGCAACATTACACTGGAACGTTACACTAAAATCTTACACTGGAACGTTACACTGAAACGTTACACTGAAACGTTACACTGGAAGGTTCACTGGAACGTTACACTGGAACGTTACACTGGAACGTTACACTGCAACGTTACACTGCAACGTTACACTAAAATCTTACACTGGAACGTTACTACACTAAAATCTTACACTGAAACGTTACACTGAAACGTTACACTGGAACGTTACACTGAAACGTTACACTGGAACGTTACACTGAAACGTTACACTGGAACGTTACACTGGAACGTTACACTGAAACGTTA